>NC_090741.1:44302044-44332044 GCF_036898095.1 Palaemon carinicauda | reverse complement strand
GGTTTCAAAAGTGATAAAGGAGTATAAAAAAGAAAAAAAAACTTCTGAGGATGGGAATATGTTTCATATGTTTTTGTGTAATGAATTAATTAATAATGAATGAGTCATTACATATGGTAGCCTACATATGCTGACTCAGCCTACACTTATCTAGCTGGGACGTGAACCCTTGAACTCACACAAGTGATATCATCAAAATATTATATCTGATAATCATCATCATCATCATTATCTCATCGTACGCTTATTGATGCAAAGGACCTCGGTTACATTTCGCCAGTCGTCTGTATCTTGAGATTTTAAATCAATATTCTCCATTCATCTTCTCCTACTTCACGCTTCATAGTCCTCAACCATATAGGCCTAGGTCTTCCAACTCTTCTAGTGCCCTGTGGAGCCCAGTTAAAAGTTTTGTGAAGCAAGCTCTCTTGGTAAGTGCGAATAGCATGGCCAAACCACCTGATTAATAAATTTATAAATAAATATAGTAGTTAGTGATTGATACTTCTAAGATATATATCACGATGGATTATTTGAGTTCTACAAAATAGAAATAAAATAGGTGATTTAGGTAGTATTAGCAGTAGTCTCATAATTTCTAATAATATTTTAGTTTCCCGTTTCACTCTTTATTTTTTAACTTATTCTATCATTAACCTACATTTTGGTACCACTAATATTGGCCATATAATGTTTATCTTTGAGATTATCTTTACACTGAAATCTTTTTTTTGAGGCATCTCTCTTACCGTGACAATTCTTTTATATTGAATTATCCGATTTGTAAAAATGTAAAAAATTACTTATGCGATTTTAATGCATCTATGGTTCCTGGTTCTTAAGTGCTAACTCCGCAAAATAAGGTTGCAGGCACTCTAAGCTTATACTTATTACTGTAATTAAGTTTTCTTTTTACCTGTTCCATAGACAACCTTAATAATGAAATTATTAATATTAATTTTTCATCCACTTCTACCTTGAAATCATTATTAATGAAATTCGTAATATTAATTTTTCCTCCAATTCTACCTTGAAATCATTACTAATGAAATTCTTAATATTCAAATTATTTTGTTTTATCCCATTTTACCTAGAAGTTAGTTGGCATAATACCGTGTTATATTTAGTTTTCGCAACCTATTGTGGTCAGTTTGAACTTTTTAAAATATTTTATTTATATGCATATCCCTACTTATGTATACAGCTAGATCCCTGCCAATATTTTGCAACATACCTACTCTTATGTCTTGTTTCATTCACTGTCCTAATTTTGGGCATGAAAATTAATGTTATGTATTAGCTTCTTCTTTTCATAGGTCACACACATCATCTGTATATTTTCCCATGAAATTTGCTTTTAGATTAAGCATAACTTTGAATTTATTACAAGGATTGTCTTATCCAGATCCATTTCTCTGTGGACAATTTTCTTATATAAATTAATTTTTCATCACTTTCTTCTTCTCTTCAATAGTTTCCTCTACTTTTTTTCCATAATTCGTTTTTTTTCAGGGTCCCTTTCTATTTCCATTCCGTATTTCAAAACAAAATTCTTCAATGCTGCTATTCCATTACTTTTCATAAGGGTTCTTAGACTAATTCTCAATAGGCATATATAGGCCTATATCTCTCTGACTAGTCTCTTTTCATCAGAGTTCATGATATTATGGAAGAGCATTAATCTTTTATATTATATTCTGCAAGACACTGGCCATATTCATGTTTCTGCAAGGATGCCCCAATATGGAGTAACTTTCTAGTTATTCATACATATTTCTTATAATCCTATATTGAAGGTTGTCCAGATCTTTCATATCTTTATAACTTATTTGACTCCAGGTCTCCACATTAGCAAATATTGTTGGTACTGTTATTAATGATTTTAAAATATTTTATTTTAATTGTTCATTGCTTCTTATATCGTTTATCTATCTTATTTCCCTACCTCACTGGGCTATTTTTCCCGTTGGAGCCCTTGGGCTTATAGCATATTGCTTTTCCAACTAGGGTTGTAGCTTAGCTAGTAGTAATAATAATAATAATAATAATAATAATAATAATAATAATAATAATAATAATAATAATAATAATAATAATAATAATAATAATACTGTTTCATATATTTTCTTTCTCACTTCCAATGCCATTTTCATATTTTAATCATATGTCCATATTTTCGTATTTCATGGGTCATACACGCGACCCTGTTTCTTATATTTTTACCTAATTCTTTGTTTCCTTTCTCAGTGTACCATTCTTCCAGATACTTATATTCCCTAAATATACTTACTGCCGCATTCTTCATTTTTTCGTTTGATCTCTTCATTCTTATTTTTTCTTCTCTTAATCATTAATAAACCGGATTTTTTTCTCGTTTTCTACTGATACTTAATTCTTTGTTTAATTTCTCAGTGTACCATTCTCCCAGATACTTATATTCCCTAACTATACTTACTGCACTATTCTTCACTTTTGTTTTGATCTCTTCTTCGTTCTTTTTCTTTATCTTTTTGGGGAATGGTATTGATTGCAAACTTCAGTAAGATCACCAAACTATGTCAATTACTTATAGCACATTCTACTTAATATCATCTACAAATACCAATAATTCAATTAAATATTCCTTATCACTGTAATATTTTTTCTAATAATGCCATATACTTTGCCAGTCACAATACTGCATAGCTTTTCATATATAGTTCATTGTTTTACTTTTCCTTCAATCTATAAGTTTTCTGTTGTTCCTTCTGGACAGTTGATTGTTGCTATATAATTTCATTCATTTTTTTTAACTAGCAGTTCTTCCCACCATCCTATATATTTTCCAATTTCTTTAATGCAGTCTTTCTGGTCTAGCTTATCGAAGCATCCATACGTACGTTGATAGGTCCAAGTTATTGTTTTATCATAAATATATAGTTACAAACATTTACGCATATTTATTTATAGATATTAATATTTTTTTTTCTTTTGCATTTTCAATTCTATATATTTTCCAATTTCTTTAATGCAGTCTTTCTGGTCTAGCTTATCGAAACATACATACGTACGTTGATAGGTCCAAGATATTGTCTTATCATAAATATGTAGTTACTAACATTTACGCATATTTATTTATAGATATTAATATTTTTTTTTCTTTTTGCATTTCCAAGTTCCCGAATAATTGCAATTGTTTCATGACTATCGTGAGCAACGCAATGGTTTACATCGAGCGCCAAAAACCCAATTCTGATATCGATATCGCAAGATTTAACCAGTCTTAAAGCAACTAATCGATAAAGAAAAGTATTTTGATACTAAGAAATATAATAGATATTAAGTTTATTAGTGTATATTAGTATAAGGAATTACAATTAAGTTGTTAAATTTGCCTTAAAGATTTTAGAGATATCTATATCACGACCCGTATCTAAGGGATGATGTCAGTGAATGATTTTACTACAGTGTAGGTGGGGTCCCTCGCCCAACAACTCAAATCTGACGTTTTGTCTCTTTTCTTGTCGATTTTTCTCCTCTACGTCTGATTAAAAAGGTAAGTGATGCATCACTTCCCCCCCGAAATGATAAGAACCCATAAAAAGAGAAGCCTAATGGCCTAATTTCTCCTGAAATATGTTTGGTGCTGGCAACGCTATAAGCTGGGCCATAATTCGCCTTCGTTTTTGGTGACTATATTCCCGTATGTTATTTAAAAAGGAGATTTCGATTTAAGAGTGTAATTAATCGTAGGATTCGTTTAGATTTAGTATCCTAGGATATTTCGAAGGGGACTGGGTTGGATCTGGTAAGATTTTTGACAGGTAACCGGGAGGTTGTGGGAAGGCTACGCTAGGCTAGGCCATGACCTTTCTTACGATGTCTCGTATATTTAAGATATTAACGATTTTTTAAGATATCTAATGTGTTTTTTATTATATAATGCAAGTTAATTTATATATTTATAGATTTATATATATTTATCAGGTTAAAGAGTAAATCTATAGATCGTAGGCTAGTGTGTTTCTAGAAGGCTATTTCCTTTTATTGTTGTTGTTGTTGTTTTTGTTATTGTTGTTGTTTTTGTTGTTGTTAGCTAAGCCACAATCCAAATTGGAAAAGCGGGATGTTATAAATCCAAGGGCTCCAACTGGGAAAAAATACCCCTGTAAGGAAAGGAAATTAACTACAAGAGAAGTATTGAAAGAAAAACAAAATATTGTAAGTAACAACAATATAATAAATCTTCATATGTAAACTATGAAAAATAAAGAAAGAAAAACAAAAGGAGGAGAAATAAGACAGTATAACACATTAGGAAAACCAACGTCAATTTATTGATAGTAAACGTGGGGTCTAAGATGAAAAGAGGAAGCAGAGATGGATAATGGGATTATCGCTGTTTGAAAGATTGGAAAATAATGAAAGAAGAAGAATGGCAGGCGTAGTAAAGATTACATAGGTGTTAAGAGTGTCATGATTGAGATGGTGTGGACATGTTTTGAGGATTAATGGGGGGGGGGGGGGGGGGGGCTTTGGAGGAACCTGTTAATTGAGAAGATCGAGAGGGAAGCAGAGATTTGTATGGCGAGATAAGGTGAAGGAGGATATGGAGAGAAGGGATTTGGTGGAAGAGGATGCCTTTGATAGAAGCTATTGGAGAGAGCGCATCAGGCAACCGACCCCGTAATGTAGGGATAACGGTGGGAAAGATGATGATTTAAATAACTGCTGTACAGTTAGGCTATTTCAGTAGTTTTTACATTTTTTTAATTGTGGTATTGGCTGAGTTAGGTCCTTACTAACAAGTTGGGTTTGATCGGATAGTGTGCACTGCTGTTAGGTTGCATTCGACTGACGATGGTGCGAAGGCTTTTCTGCTAGAGCCAGCCCTTGGTGCTAAATGGCCTCCCATGCAATGGTGCCTTACATGAATTCATTAATTCAAGGCTAGATCCAGGCTGGCACTTCTTAAAATGTGAATGTGCTTTGATATCAGAATTCAACTCTTTAATTAATGACTGCCGAGCAGATTTGTCGCTAGACATACCCGTAAACGGCTATTTCCTACTGGTGTTCCTTTTAAGTTGATAGCTGGAGAGATTCAAAATGATATTAAGATTCGGCAGCTGGTCCAAAAGGATTTGAAACCTAATGAACAGGTTTAAGGAATTGAAGAGCCAAAGTACACAGTACCGAGCCTCTTATCGCTGATACGAATAGTTTGTTTGAAGTTTTTGCCGTACATATTTACCCATGTGCCGTTCACAAATATTACGATGTTTGATAAGTAAGAATATATTACAGTACTGCATCTTTTAGGTTAGGTAAGTGGGTAAGTGCAGACTTTGCTGCTGCGGTGAGTAAGGCCACTTTGTTCTAGGTTAGGTAGTGGGTGGTAATGCAGGGTTTTGATGTTTACGAGTGGCAGCTCATAAGTAAATTTTTACCAAATATTATCTAATTCCTGGATCTTTAAATCAATCAATCAATCCTGGATGAAGAGATTACTCTTGCCCAGGAACTTGGTAAGAGGAAAATTAGTCCCTCTCAAATGCAGCAACTTCAAATGCCTTTTAAAGATAGGGTTTAAGGGTTATATCTTGCACCATAGACAGTTACTGTTAGATTCAAGTACAGTACAGCTTGCCTTTTACTTACGGAAATCTGGATACATTTATATAGAACAATTTTTTAAGGCCGTTTAACCTAGCAAATATTTCAAAGAATAGTCTGGCTAAATAGAAGAGATAGAAATGCAATTAAAAGGAGTACTGTAGGCTCTTTGACATTGCTCTAATGCAATCCTTTAAGGTTGAGGGTTCCGTTTGTCAGGGTGTGTGTTTAAGAGTTATATTTTAGTCTACGATTTCAGCTTTCTGTATTTGATGTGTGCTATATGGAAGCCTAATGAATATTTGTTGTTATTTATCATGGCATCAAAGCAAGCTTGTGGTTACGGAAGGCCTTTTAATTTATTTTATATTTTTTTTTTTATTTAATACTGCAAGGAAAATTGTTGCCTCACATATTTGGACGTAACCAATTCATGTTACATCACATGCATGACTTCTGTTTCACAGGTCTTGTTTTGATAAAGTTTTCAGGTACTGTACTGTACTTACTTATGTGTATAAAGTTGCTAGTAATGTTTTATTAGATCCAGAAATAATTTCTTTTGCGGTAAACTGCAGTACAGTACTGCATTGTTGTGTTAGGTTATTTCCTTGTAGAGAATCTGGTGCTTTTTATGTATTTTTTATGATCCGAATGTATATGATGCAAATAAATGCTCGCAAATTCTTGCCAAACCAATTTAGAAATATATTTAATGTCTACCATTATTTCCCGTTGTGGTTGTCTTATCACTTGCGAAACACACCTAACAAAATAAAAAAAACGACTTAGCGGGAAAGTCCAAAACAGAAGGATGACCTGGAGAGCGTGAGTAGTAGGTGTCGGTGGGGTAGTCCAACTGTATTCTCTAGGGCCTGTCACGGCCCTCCCTTTGATGAAGGGATTATCTAAATGGAAGACAGTCTGTGAATAGTGGTTTACACACGCCCTTGTTAAATATACGACACCCACAAGGTGATCGCGCGAGGGTTGTAACCTCTGCATTCCATGCTCTTATCTTTCTCTAGTATATTTGGAAGATTTATATTAGAAAAGTGTAAAGAAGGACCCTTTTCACCGGCCGTCACAGATCGACCCAGAAATAGGACTTTTGTATAAACATGATAATGCCAATGACTTTTGAACCCAAAACCTAACCAGCAGTTGGATTTGGGATTGAAAGAGAGGATTAAGGATGATGAGAATTTTAGAAACAAATGAATAGGCTAGAAAAATATTTGTGTATACAATTATTTCCTGTTCTGGTTCTGTCTTTACTTTGGTGGGGGACTATTTTTTATTAACCCTTTTACCCCCAGGCTATTTGGAATTTTCCAACCCTTAAACCCCAGGGCGTTATTTTTTTCCCAGCACATTTTGCAGTATATTTTTTTCAAATTGCTCTAACAACCTTAATTTTTGTCATAGAGAGGTCAGGTTGGTCTCATTCTCTTGGAAAATGCCTGAATTTTCTCAAAAAATTATAAAAAATATGAAAAAAAAAAATGTTTATAGCATTTTTTTTGCAAGGACGTACCGGTACGTCCAGGGGGTTAAAGGGATGGCTTTTGTGAAACGTACCAGTACGTCCTTTGGGGGTAAAAGGGTTAAGGACTCTCATGTAAACATGATAATGCCAATGACTTTTGAACCCAAAAACTAAACAGTAGTTAGATTTTGGATTGAAAGATATTAGCATGGATGAAGAGAATTTTAAAAACAAATGAATAAGGAATGTGAAGAGATAGAATTGTTTGGGCAGGAAGATTAAGGTAAAGGGCGTAGGTCGCTTTCATGGATGGAATAAGAGAGCAACTGGGAGAGTTGGAGTTGTAGAGCTGGCACAAGATGGCAAGAACTTGAAGTCTATAATCCCCACTCACTGACATATACGATAATCAAAATACTGTATATTGAATTGTCTTATTTGAGTACAGTGAACCCTCGCTACTTCGCGGTTCGACCATCGCGGATTCACCACTTCGCGGATTTTTTCCATAACCCATATATATACAGTAACATATATACATATATATGTATGCATGTATTTATGTATATATGTATGTATGTATATATGTAGGTATGTATATGTGTGTACATATAAATATATATATATATATATATATATATATATATATATATATATATATATATATATATATATATATATATATATATATATATATCTAAAGTAGGAAGATGTGATGTAGTTCTAAGGGAATAGTATGGGAAATATGTCTGGGTAATAACCAAAGCTCTACCTCCAGTTTGTTTCTTCATTATGATCAGAGATAAATGTAAACAAAACATTGGTTGCCATTTTTTAACATGCTTTTTAGCGTGTTTAGGAAACGCATGATATAAAATTGCCTTTAATATTTGTGCCTGTTTTAGTTTAGGGTACTGTAGTACATGCATTAAGTGTTCTGTACATTAAAGGGTAGTTTGTTAACAGTACTACGTACAAGGGAAGGTTTTAAAAGTCTGAATATACATGTTGAATAAATAGGTAAATATGGTGTCACTATTTCGCGGATTTTCACCTATCGCGGCCGCGTCTGGAACCTATCTACCGCGATAAACGAGGGTTCACTGTATGTATTTTAAACAAGGCTGGAAGTAGATTAATTTACTTGTTTACTTGTTTTGGGTTTAAATCCAACCCTCCACTGAAGTCGAGTGAACTACTTCTCGGGCTGGTCCATATTAGTCATCTAACGAAACATTTTCATTATAACTTATACAATTCTTTGATTTTAGCATCTTCCAAATCATATGATCTTGTGAAAAGTAATGTCTTTAGTGTCTTCTTAAATTCAATTTTGTACACATTGTCTTATCAACTACACAAGAAGTTTTTAGCTTTTTTTATGTTCAGAAGCTGGTTTTCTAATGCAGTGTGGTGAGAACTTTAACTGATTGTATTCTGCTTGTGTACACATTGTAAACAAATGTTACTACGTTGTAGATTTATACTCTACCTTACGGTATTGGCTAATGTTAGTTAATATTCCCATTCTTTGTAGACACGAATGCATTGCATAATTGGAGCACAGTTGAAGTTTACTACATGTTTGCATTTTAGATATGTACGGTATTTCATGGTCTTTTACTTTTATAATAGCCTTTATTAATAAAATCTGAGAATTTGCCATAAATTACAAACATAGAAGTATAATATTTTAGCATCAATACATAATTTTGATCTTAACTTTGCTATCTTTATTGAATTTGGTCTTACACTTACACTTTTTTTTGCAAACTAATCCAAAACCTCTCCTACTTACTGTACTGGATGGAACTTGCCCTGGTATTTGGGAGTAGTCAGAGTAGCAGTCAGGTTCTGGAAGAGTTTGTCTTAATCTTTAGGTTTTCCAACGTCCATTTTGTCTAGGACGTCAAGCTGATTTATAACAAAATTGGCAAGGATACGGACTACATCATAATTATGCTGAAGTTTGCATACAGTTTTCTAATATTATGAAAGTACATGAGGTATCCTATTAATTTAACTACTTTAATCGAAAGACTTTTCAATGGGCATGAATATAAACATACCATTAGATTAGGGTTTTTAAAGGGATTTTAATCACTTTAGATGATTGGCCTTTTACAGTTCATTACAGTATTTTTTTTAGCATGTTGCGATGGCAGGAATGTCGTATATTTTGTGTGATCCAAATTTGTTACTACACGCAACTAACCCTCGTTCTATATTTATAGGAGAAGGAGAACAGCGAAGGCTGGAATACAACAGTTAAAAGTTTTAAATAGGAGTAAACAACTGGCAGATAATTACCTTGCTGGTAGTAGGGAGGCAACCGTCCACCCCACGGCTCACTGTAACCTCAATTGGATTTCAGCTGTCAGAGAGTGAACTTGTTCCTCTCTATTGGAAACTTGGCAGTTTTTGCTTTTGTTTGCTTTGAAAAATTGTAATAATTTTTTCTTTCAATTCCAGTTTCTGTGTTTGTGAGTGACTACTCATCATGCAGACATGCCCCGTAATGTTGCCCAAGATTAGCGATACCTTTTTGCGTGGTATACAGGTTGGTCCTCATAGGCTGTGCCATCCTTGTCGAGGACATGTATGTACAGAAGCCTCGCCATGTGATGAATTTAGAGAATGGCCACCCTCCCAGTGGGTGTTGTTTGACAGGAGGAAGAAGGCCAAAAGGGACTCTTTGCCTTCGGGCTTTTCCAAAAGGACTGTTCGCCTTCTGGCTTTTCCATAAGGGACTCGTTGCCTTCGGGCTTTTCCAAAAGGGACTCTTCGCCTTCGGGCTTTTCCAAAAGGGACTCTTCACCTTCGGGGTCTTCCAAAAGGGACTCTTCGCCTCCGGGGTCTTCCAAAATAGACTCTTCGTTTTTGTGGTCTTCCTCTTTCTTCCCCTAGAACACTCCCCTCTGACTCTTCCCTGGCATCCTCCAAAGGGTGTTCAGGTGAAAGTGGTGGTCAGTTAATGCCTGGGCAGCTCCAGGGTCCAGAGAGACTCCGTCGGTTCTCACTAGTGGGCCAAAATCGCCTCCCTTCCATGGTGACTTACCTAGCTTCTTTTGCTTTTTCAGAGATCAGAAGCCCTTTGCATGCTGTGACCCTCCTTGGGAATTCATGGCTCCCCTTTGAAGGACAGACTTCAGCAGTTTGTAGAGAAACATCGCATGCTATTTAGTGCCCCTTCAACGTTTTCTCAGCAGGTCCCCTATGCAACTGGTCTTGAGTCTTCTCCCGCCGAGGACCCTGTTCATCTGGTTGCCCCCTATCGTTACTGCTCTTTCAGAATTTCTAGACTCTCTGAAGTCTGTTTTCCAGCATGATCCTGTATCTATAGAGGGAGATCATCTGCCAGTTCCTAGCAGACCTGCTCTTCAGAAGGTCGACGACCCGTTGCCCGGCTTCTACAGTCAACTCTTTCTTGTCGAAAATGCTTGTGGAATTTGGAGGCTGGAGGCCTGTCATTGAACCTGTACATCGAGCAGTCCAGATTCAAAGTGGAGACAACTGCCAGTTATCCAGGCTGTTAGGCCAGGAGATTTCATGCTAACGCTAGACCTGAGGGAGCCATACTTTGAGGTTCCGATCCTTTCTTCTTTCAGGAGATATCTGCAAGTGGTAGTAGATAACAGGATATACCAGTTCAAGGTCCTCTGCTTCTGCCTCTCAACAGCTCTCCAGGTCTTCATGAGGATATTCGAATTGGTATCAGCCTGGGACCATGCCAATGGGATCCGGCTACCGGGATAGTTGGATGACTGGCTAGTCCTTGCAGAATTTCAGGTGGTCATCCTGGCTCACCAAGAGAAGCTTCTCCAGTTTTGTCAGAATCTGAGGATTCTGATAAATCTGGAAAAGTCTTCTGTACCTCTTCTCAGTGCTTTGTCTACTTGGGATGGAAATAGACACTCCAAAGGAAAGTGTTTCCCTCGGAAGACAGGATTTGTCGTTTTCAGCAATTAGTTCTCCCCTTCCTTCATTGCTCCCTCCTTTCAGCTCTCCAGTGGCAGAGACTGCTTGGTTATCTCTCATTTTTAGAATGACTGGTGCATGGAGGAATGTTGTGCATGCGGAACATGCAATGGGACCTGAAGTCCTCCTGGTTGTAAAATCAAGAACACCCACAGTCCCAGTTTCTCATGGGAGAGGACTCTGAGGATGACCTTCGCTGGTGGTTAGCCCACAAAGACCTTAGGAAAGGTTCTCCACTCGCTTCATCTTCCCCAGAGATCGAACTATTCACGGACCTCTTGAATGAGAGTTCGGGTGCTCGCCTGGACAACCTCCTAGCAGCAGAGTGGTACAGTACAGTATTGATGAGCGACAATCCCACTGTAGTGTCCTAAATCTACAAACAAGTGGGAATGATCTCCCTTAGGTTATGACAGCAGTAGAGATCCTGGAGAGGATGGAGGCCAACTCGATCTTTCTGTCTGCTCGTTTCATTCTGGGCAGGAAGAACATTGTGGCAGACCAGTTGAATAGGAGGCCTCAGATTGTAGGTAGAGAATGGTCTTTGGGTCCTCAGATAGCGATGGAAGTAATGACTCTGTGGAGTTCTCCAACCATAGACCTATTCGCGATCTCACTGAACTCGAAACTTCCATGTTCTGCTCTCCGATACCAACGTTTGAGGACACATTCCAGCACCCCTTGGAAGGCCTTGACACTTACGCTTTTCTGCCATTCTGCCTGTTAAGAAGAGTTCTCAACAGCATGAGAGAAACCCCAAACCTGGTTGTTACACTGATAACTCCCTTTTGGCCATATCAAGAGTGGTATGTGGATCTACTGCATCTCCTGGTGGAGATATCAAGAGAACTACTACACCTTCCACATCTGCGACAGCTGCACATTTGGATTTTCCACAATGCTATAGAATCCTTACATCTTCACGTGTGGAGGCTATCCAGCATCTCTCTCTGAAAGGGTTTTCTAGAGACCACAGCAGTGTCTGGATCTCTCCAAAAATCCTTGATTACAGACTACCAGGCAAAGTGGGTTGTCTTTTGTGGTTGGTGTCGGTCAAGTGGTATCTCTCCTCTCCTCAAATTTTTTTTCTACCTCTGTAGGGAGACGCACTTTTCCATTTTGCTGGTAAAAGGTTATCATTCAGCCTTGAGCCAGTCTAATCTTAACGGATTACACATTTCTTCCTCGTAGGAAATTTTTATGTTGATATAGAGCTTTTATCAGTCCTGCCCTCCAGTCGAAGTCAGCCCTCTGTCCTGGGACGTCGTTAAGGTTTTAGATCTCAGAAGGGAGCACCTTACGACCCTCTGAAATGAGCATCTGACTGTGACTTCACTTTGAAAACAGTGTTCCTTCTCGCCTTGGCATCAGCCAAACGAGTAAGTGAACTGCATGTACTTGTATTAGATATCACCCATTCAAGGGGGTGGAGAGAAGTCTTTCTAAATTTTGTTACAGAGTCTGTGGTAAAGACTAAACCAATTTTCATCAGGTCCTAAATTTTTGTCGTTTACATTTTTTAGTCTTTGGTCAGTAACTGGGAATCCTATTCAAATTCTATTGTGTCCCGTTAGGGCACTGAGAAACTATTTACGACATACTAAGCCTTCAGGCCTTGCCTGCAGATCCTCTTCATAAGTACAGGTAGGATCAAGAAAGGGATCACTAAGAATACCATCCCCTTTTGGCTCAGGGAAGTTATCTCCAGAGCAGTCTAGTCTTCGTCATCTTCAGTATCCCAAGTGAAAGCTCACAACATCAGAGGTCTTGCACCCTCATTAGCTTTCAGAAAGAACTTCTATGTGATGGTGGTTCTCAGGACAAGGGTCTGGAAGAGACAAACCACCTTTACAGCCTCTTACCTTCAGGGTGCACAAGCACTTGAGTTCTTTCCCCCATATTCCTTACTAAGGGGTGCGTGTTGTAGCCAAGCCAACACGCTACTTCTTAAATTGAGTCTTCCACGACTTCTATGCTTCATTGGTTTGGTTACATTTCCGAGATGTTCATCTTATATACTGTCAATTGTTCTTACTGTCCTGTTCATTGGTGTCCTTCACTTGTTGCTCACAAGTTGTAGGGAACAGGATTTAAGCACCAGTGCAAAAGCGTATATTATATCCCCAAGTTAAGTTTCCAGCCAGTGGGAACTAGGATTTCCTCCCTCGTAAGGACGAATCTCCAATAAGTAAAGAACGAGGGTTTGTATGAGTGTAGAATAATTGACAAATTGAAAATAATTTTTATATTTCCTAACCTTAAACCAGAGTTCATTACTCAAACTTGCCTGCCATCACCAACCCCCAACATAAGCCTCGGCCGCAATTCAATTTAGGTTACAGTGAGCTGCGAGGTGGGCAGTTGCCTCCCTGCTACTGGCAAGGTAATTAGTCTACGTGCCCGTCGTTTACATCTCGTTAAAAGTTTTAACTGCTGTATTCCAGCCTTCGCTGTTCTCCTTCTCCAATAAGTAAAGAACTCGGGTTTGTCAGGAAAAAAACAAATTTTAAGTTTCTCATTTTATCTTAATTGAGAAGATGCACGCTAATCTGGGAACACTTTAAGGTGCATCATAATATGGGTGTTAGTAATAGTATGATGCTTTACTTTGAATGAATGGCTTTTATGTAAAGGCATCACTTAGTTATTTTTTCATATACAGTATATATATATATATATATATATATATATATATATATATATATATATATATATATATATATATATATATATATATATATATATATATATATATATATATATATATTGTGCAATAGAGAAGGAATGTCAATCTTACTCTCAAATCCAGTATAAATATGTTCCTTTTCCTGTCCTCACATTTGAAGATTATTCTTCCAAGTCAGGATTATACTGTAGTTATACTGTCGTCACATGTCTCGTGGAGTTTCAGAACTAAATGATTTCTTCCGAAGGAACAGTATTTAGTACAGATTTTGGACGATATCCAAGCAGAAAAGATGAAAGGATATAGAAAGAATATTCATTACTGCTTGCGCTTATCATGCAAGGCACAGTGTAGCCATCTTCCCAATTGGGATGTAGTTCTAAGAAAAATATGTTCTTTGACCTTGAGCGCATTTCACTGCATTTTCAGTAACAATCTAATACTGGATTATTAATGTTTAAGGCATGATGTTACTTTGTTAATATTCCAGCATAGTTTAAAATGTTTGATCTTGGGTTCGGCAATCTTTTGTTTTAATCTGGAAATTTTTTAATGGAATGGTAGTACTTTTAATGAGCCAATGTATTATGCTGTACTAACCTAATGGAATAAGTTCAATTAATTCTTATACATATGCTTTAGGACTTAGAAATTCAATGGTTGACTGTAAACATTAGAAAATGATACGCGTTCTTGGAAGTACACTAGATAGTAACAGTCTTTGCTGGTCATGTTTGAACATAAAGTTCAAACATGTCTTGATAGTTGATCTCTAAAGGAAATAACCAGTGTACTGTTTAGACAAAAATTAGAACCAAATGACTGATTAATAATGGAAAAAAACACTTTCTCATAACAGTTCGGGAATAATACAAGTACTACTGTACTGTAAACTGAAGTGCTTGCTAATGGTGAACATTGGCTGTTATTTAACAAACATCAGAAACAAATATATTTTACTTTATTAAGCTGGAGGTCCAGAGTTTTTTTTTCCAAAGACTCTCCTCTTTCGTTTATTTCTTATCCATACTTAATTTAACAACCCACTGGAACATGTATATCTGCTATATGTTGATGTTCTGGATGGGAGTGTGATATCCAGTCACACGCTGAATTATCAAAAACTTGTTTTGGAGCTTGAGTGATAGTGAAATTACTTATGTATGAAGGGACATTGATTTACGAGTTTATTTTGTATTCATTGTAATTCTGTGAGAGAGAGGGGTAGGGGAGTGAGGTATATCTAACCAAATCCAGCTCATTTATGGGATTTTCTTTTGCTGTTGATGACAATTCTACCTTTTGAATTTGGATAACACAGAGATGGAGTCGAGAATTACTTCGATTTCGAAGCTTATGGTGTATAAAGTCTGTCAAACGAGTTTACTCTCGTGTTTGTAATGTTCACATAGTACTTTATCTTTGTAATAGTGAGGGCCAAGCTTGGAGGCAGCAGCACATACACATTCAAGCTCTCGTAATTAGTGGGGAAAATAATTTATGAATAGTGAGGCGAGTGCTGCAATTGTACTAGGATATCTTAAAATCTTTCATACTCAAGAACTTGGCATTGAATAGTGTTATTACTAAAGGGGCTCTCAGTAGAGCGCAGACCTTCGCCACGGCAGCTTATTTCTTGACCTCTTGCTCGACCTTGACCTTGATCTTTAACCTTAACATGTATTAATTGGTATGGATTTTCATACACTCAAATATGAACCAAGTTTTGAAGTCTCTGTTACAACGATGCCCAAACATATGGCTGATTACGTGAATTTAACCTTTAACTTGATCGTGGCCTTGTCCTTCTAAAATTTAATAATTTTGAGATTGTTACATAACAGTTAATCCCTGCAAGTTTCATTACTCTACAATTAAAATTGTGGCCAGGAAGATGTTCACAAGCAAACACACGCACACAACACAAACAGGGACGAAAACATAACCTCCTTCCAACTTCGTTGGTAATAAATATGAGGTATTATATTTAAAATTTCATACATAACAGTTTGGTATGAAATAATAATAAAGATGTAAGGTTAAAGAATAAAGAGCGCTTGCCTTATTTCCCCCCTTTCTGGACGATCAACTTAGACAGTTCTTGTATCTTTCTATCCTGCTACTGAACCTTTGCCTGCACTCAAGGGTTCCTTTCGCATGTGCTCCATGTTCGCGTATAGATTCGGACTACCTTCTACACGAGCAATCTTACACACACACACTTCAGGAACATGATCATCTATGCATACGTGCTCCACGAATAAGGTTCACACATGTAGTGGCTCAGAATATACTACCCTCCACGCGCACCAGAGATCCTCATGCACGATGGTCCATATACTCAAGCTTTACAGACATGATCGTCCACTCACACCGTTTCCACACGTAGCCTACTTACTCTATGTGCAAGGTTTCCTTATGTACTGTATTAACTTTGAACGTACTACCCTCCACATGTGCCCAAGATCCTCTCTGATCTAAGACTCGTGCTCTCGGTCTCCGAGAATAACGAACACAAGTATGATGACGTCGACAGACTCAACATCCTACTTACCAACCCTCCATGTAACCATGATCCACGTACACCTGGGACTCGCTTATACGGCTTTGATTTGTATGGTCGTCCGCTATAAGTTCGGGAACACACATCAATGTGAACTGCTAATGCACCTGTGTTTTGTCTCTTACCTCGTGTTCGCGAGGACTGTACATATCAGGAGGAGCGGTATGTACCAAGATTGTACCAAGATCTGAGCGGTATACAATACAGTACAAGTGTTCATGCACCTGTTCCCTGGACCGAACCCTCATACCCTCAATCGGGGTAGAGATTGCGGCCCTCTTTCCCGTCCTTCTGACAGTTCTTGAGAAACGGTAAAATCAGGAGAGCTCTGAATGCTCTGACAATCATTGTTTATGCTCTTATCATCGACGGCAACACTCTCCACCATCAACATGCCTTCATACAATTTGTTTACGTGCAACTCGGTATCACGCTCTTATGTTTTATCATCAGAAAGTGGAGCACCTAATGTTTCTCCAGCCTCCGGGGATAGGAGCCACGAACACTGAAGCCACTGAAAAGTTATCCCCTTCAAGCTCTCATCCCTTTCTTTATAGTTTTGCCCCAATTCTGTGCTTTGTCAAGTACAAGAATACCTTACAAGAATTTTCCGGAGTTGCTAAGCCTTTGTCTGTCATACTAGCTATTTTGAAAAGTAGGAGACAAGTTCAAAGTCTTACGTAACTTTGCCCAATCTCCCCTCGTGTACAAGTGAGAGGTGTGGTGCAGCACCACCCTCCAACCCAACACTGGGAGGTAAGTTGGTATGAGGCACAGTACAGGTGCTCAAGCTCCTACTACCAGTACTTGGTCTCGTTTAGGAACAAGTATGAGCATTGTCAATCTGGATGAAGGCTGCCACCCCCACCCTCTTCCTTCTTCAGAGAGCTTCAAAGAGATGTCTTCACCCAGAAAAATTAACACACTAACCTCTACTTTCATGTGGTAGGAGAAACCTGATCCCTAGTCTCATGAGACATCGACCGATTCCTCTACTGTATGTGCCTTTGAAGGAGTACCACCCCTGTACCAAAACCTAGCCCTCCTCGGCAAGGTGTTTCAGTAGTAGGTCTCATGAAATAAAGCATAAACCATGTTGGGCAGGATGTTAGCAGCGGCCCTTGTCCCTCTCTTGAGTTGGGACATTCCCATGTTACTTCAGTGACGCCAAAACTTTGAAGAAATTCGAGAGAACCACCAGTACACATCAAGAGTGTTTCTCTTAGGAGTATGATCCTGGTACGTTCGCGCCTTATATGGAAGACAAGGTTTCCTATCAGAAATGTTTCTTTCTAAGAAAATACATTTTGGTACATAGTATGTGGATTTACATGCCTGCCATCACTGCTCAGTCTTGTACAAAACTAAACACACGCACTCATGTACAGTATGATAAGCGCTGCCCTCATTCCCCGCCCTCTTTAGAGAGATGATAATTTAATACAGGAGTTGAGTGGAGGATACAGTCAAAAAGCAGAGGTAACATAACAACGTTAGTTCCCCAATCCAACGACGCTATCACATGAGGCATGATCTTCCATGATCCCGATCTTTCATATCATCACGCGTCTCTACGCGCTCCGTCACCGATTGAGCGGTCTCTGTTTGACCAGTCACTACGGGATCAGTCTTCTATTTGGTTGTCGAACACCATGCGACGGGATACCTTGCATATGGATCTCTCAAACCTGTTCGTCAGTGACTTTTAGGTCATAAAACTTGTTACAACTGGTTTGTTGTAGCTTTCTCAGTCCACAATACTAGTGAAAGAGGAATCTATGACTAATCTCATCGCTTGTACAGGCCATGACATCTTCCCTTCATGAGCCTCAAGGTATTCCTTGTGGTCTTCCCTTCATGCTTTGTCTTCAGGAGAACATTGGGGTTATGCCCTTTCCCCTCAAATGACGAATCCTTGTGCTTGGTCTCTATGACGATCATCCTTTCCACGGCATCGATCACAATCGGGAACCGTACAATTGTGAACTATGCGATTGCGAACGATGAGAGCAGAAGCAGTGCAGTTAGGAAACATATTGATTGGGAACCATGCGAGTGCTAGCCATGTGATGAGAAACCACATACAGTACTCAAAACTTACGCTCGTTTTGCGGGTGATCTTTACTTTGGAGCCACTAGGGAAAAATATCTTTCACCTTTTATCTGTTCCAGCACAGAGGTCTTCCAACACTGGAGTCTTCTGATGTACTGAGATTGTTCCAAGACCAAGATATTTTCCACACTCGGATACAGTTCTAAGACAGATCTTCCAACTTAATCATGTGATAAGGATTGGAACAGGTTACTTCTCAATTCCGATCTCAGCACCGAGATGTCACATCATGCTTGCAGAGTTGTCAGCAAGAATCCTTGTCAACCAAGGACAGGTACTTGCGCAGTGCTGCTACATTCCTCTTGGTACCACACACTCATGTTTGCTTTCCAAAGGATAAGGCATTTGATCACCTTAGCCTTGGGGAACATGAGAGCCAGAAGCAGTTCAGTCATCGAAGGAGGCCATCCAACGCTTGTTTGTCCCATTTTCCTATACTGTACAGGGGATTGCCCTACTCCCTTCTTAGACCAGCTGGAGAATTTCATAAAAGCGGGAAGGATTCTTTGAAGAGTAGTAGAATCCAAGACCTTATGTCACCCAACTTAGTCCAAGTCCATTATCATTATCATCAAGACTTAATTAAGGATTACAAAGGCCTTTGTCCTCATTTGTACGTAGTTGACAGGACTTTGGTTTAAGAGAGAGGCTACTTCCCCTCACGCAGATCCTCAGCGATCGCTCCAGTAGTTCCTGAAGTGTTACTAGTCAGCAACCAGTGTTCTTGTGTTCTGATGATGTTGGAACAGGAATATTGGGCAAACTGTCCTGGTAACTGCATAGCTATCCTTATTGCGGGAACTCCTCACATTTGGAGAAACTGTGGCCCACAGACTTATCCGTTAACGGAAAGAGAGCTCACCTGAGTAGTCTTTCGAGAATTTGATTCACGAAGGAAATGCACCTACTTTTTACCCTACTGTTAATGCATGGAACATTGCTATATTGCAAGCTTTACAAAGGAGTTTGGTAAGGCACTCTGTGATGTTTCGATGAAAGGCAATGCTTCTGTTTGTGACTTACATCATCAAGGGGCTTGTTTCATGGGCCCTTATCACGCAGGTGAATCCTTGGGAAGTTGTCAGTATGGTAGCAATATTTTCAAAGTTCACTCCAGGCAGGAGGGCTGTTTGTTCAAAGATATTAAAGCGACGGTCTCTGTGTAATGGTCTATAGTGATCTCTAAATCATTGCCAGGCGGTAAAACTTCTCATTCCAGTTCTTCACTATCGCTCGACCAGCTTGCCATTCAGTTGAACAAGAAACTTCTAGTACAATATTCTTCAATCCAAGTTCCTCGGCAATGTTTGAGGATGCTTAGTCCTTTTTTCTTCTCCGCCCATTTTTTGTTTCACCAATTGCTCGGTAGTCGGTAGATGACATAAAGGCTTGTCATGACCCTGATCTCTCTCAAGTGGCCACATGCCTGTTGGTATCCCGATCGGTTGTTTTTCTTTTTCCTTCATCGAGGGAGCGCCTCAATCTTCTTGTGAGGTGAATAATCCTTTTCAGCCTTCGATACAAGTTTTCAGCAAAGACTTGGGTCTAAAATCTTTGCGGGAATTGTCTAAACTCGTAAGGAGCTTCTAGGGAGATCAAGCAGCGTGGAACATTTCACGAGTTCACATGTGTCTCAGGCAAACCCGCTCAAGTGAAGGTGACGGGCACCCTACAAGCCCCAGGTTTTAGGTCAAAGTGGATGAGGCTTACTCGCCATCCTCCAACTAATTACTGTCGCCTTGTTAAGTTTTAACAGCTGTATCCAGCTTTGCTGAAAGCATGCTCATACTAAAGACTCTGGGTTTGTACAGTTGAGTAAAATACAAATTACTTAATTATGATTTTTATCGTGAAGTAAAGTGGGTGAGAGATATGAACATTTGCTGTTTAGCAATGCATGAATAAAACAAGAAGAAGGTGCAATCAGAGATTTGAAACCTCTGCCAATGAAGTGTCAACATTTTACTCAAGTCTATGGACCAAGCTTTTCCTTTTTCATATATTGTCCTAGAAAGAATCTACCGTATAATAAAGGGATTTTGACGTAGGAAAAATCTATTTTTGGGCTTGAGCCATATCGTCCTGATGGAAGTTCCTTCTGGCAACTTTCTACTGTATAATATTTCTGCGAGTGATATTACAAGAGAATTACCATCAGGTATCACGGGGTTCCATCCTACGGAAACGACTATCCGAAGATATCGTGTATAATCAGGGACGTATCCTAAGATAACCATAGATATCTGCACCCCAAACATACCTTACCCAGTCTAATCCACTAAGGGGAAGGATAAGTAAGGAGGCGTTACGCATCCTATCACCTTCGAGTGCCCCTATACGTTCCTGCTTCCAATTCCTTCGAACGCAGCTGATAATAACAATAATAACCAGAATCATAATCTTGATCTAGATTACCTTTGAAATTCAATTGTGTCTTCCGGAGCTTAATACCTATCCGTTTTTAACCCCTTTCCCCCAGGCTATTTGGAACTTTCCATCCCTTAACCCCCACTGGTTATTTTTTATTCAAGCAATTTTGCAGTATATATTTTTCAAATTGCTCCAACAGCCTTAATTTTCGTCATAGAGTGGTCAGGTTGGTCTCATTCTCTTGGAAAATGCCTGAAATTTCTCAAAAAATTTAAAAAAAAAAAAAATTGTAAATAGCAGTTTTTTGCAAGGACGTACCGGTAGGTCTATGGGGGTAAAGGGATGTGTTTTGTGAAACGAGGTCAGGTTGGTCTCATTCTCTTGGAAAATGCCTGAAATTTCTCAAAAAATTATAAAAAAAAATAAAAAATAAATTGTAAATAGCATTTTTTTGCAAGGACGTACCGGTACGTCTATGGGGGTAAAGGGATGTGTTTTGTGAAACGTACCAGTACGTCCTTTGCGGGTAAAAGGGTTAAATTTCGGTGAAAGTCCGAGAGGAAGTTTTTTCGTAATCTTGCTAGCAGACAAACAAACAGATTTGATTGGCCACCAATGACTGTGACTGAATTAGGGAAAAGATCGACTTAGTGCTGTGATGTTATGTTGAAAATGTATGTTGATAATCATTTGTTATTTCTATAGGTTATTTTCAATTACAGAAAAGTTATTATTTGGAATTTTATTAGAATACAGTGTGCGGTTTAGCAATACAGTAATTGGCAATATTGATACAGGGAATGGAAATTGTTCTTATAGAAGAGAAAATTAATTTGGGACATTATCTTTTATGTCTCAAAATACTGTAATTAAAAGCCTAAAATCTCATATTCTATCCATATTTAATGAAAAATCTAAGATTAAAAGTCTTCTGACAATATTAGGTCATGGTTCAATTTTTTTTTTTTTTTTTTTTTTTTTTTTTTTTTTTTTTTTTTTTTTTTTTTTTTTTTTTTTTTATTTTTACCATTGATGGATGATATTTCTATATAAGTTTTTTTTTTTTTTATAATTCACCATTGACAGCTGATATTTCTATAAGTTCTTTATTTTTATTGATATGAAGTATATGCATAAAAATCAATGATTGCCTAAAATCTCTAAAAATATTTTTTTTTCTACCATATCCAAAAATTTTGAAGTTACAGTACTAATATAGCAGCCTGGTTTTGTCTGGCTAGCAGGCTTCCTGTTTTCCCTGATAACCATAAGTGCTCAGATGCCCCACTTTTTCGCACATTTCTTGTGATATCTCAGGTAGATGGTGCCGAACACATCACGCCTATAAAAATAAACTATAGTATGCTATTGCATTATTTTCTATTTCGCTACTGGTGAATAGTTGGTAGCTTAGATTTTTTTTCTTAGTATGGTGTAGTAAAATATTGATGAGGTTGATGTAGACCCAAGTTTATATATATACAGTATATATATATATATATATATATATATATATATATATATATATATATATATATATATTATATATATATATATATATATATATATATATATATATATATATATATATATATATATCTATATATATATATATATATATATATATATATATATATATATATATATAAATATACTATATATATATATATATATATATATATATATATATATATATATATATATATATATATATATATATATATATATATGACTCACTTTAATCACTAATGCCAAGAAAGATGCCGTTAAAAATTATAATCTTTCCTTGGGGTTTACATGTTTATAGATATTTGTTTAAAAGAAAAATATTTCCAAATTAAGACAGGCGTAAGGTCTGTGAGGTATACTGATGGTATGATTTCTTTTCTAATATCCGAAAACTGTAAAGAATCTATTGAGGTTTGGCTCTTTAATTGTCATTATTCTATAATTTTTCATAATTTTGTTTTTATTTATTTCTATGGTGGTTATTAGTAGTTATGAAAGGCATCTATTGTTATCTTCATGTGGGAATTCTGTTTTAAGGTTGACTTGATTTGCACATGGTTCTTAAGGATGATGTTAATTGGAACTTTTCTTGTCGGTCTGATTTATTTTTATTAGTCTAATATTATTATTATTATTATATTTGTTATTATTATTATTATTATTATATTGTTATTGTTATTATTATCATCATTATTATTATCATCATTATTATTATCATCATTATTATTAGCTAAGAAACAACCCTAGTTGGAAAAGCAAGATGCTATAAGCCCAAGGGCTCCAACAGGGAAAAATAGCCCAGTGAGGAAAGGAAACAGGGAAATAATTGATATAAGAAGTAATGAATTAATTAAAATCAAGTATTTTAAAAGCATTAACAACATTAAAGCAGATATATCATATATAAACTATAAAAGGACTTATGTAAGCTTGTTCAACATGAAAAAAATTTCTGCAATTTTTAACCTTCAAGTTCTACTGATTCAACTACCCGATTAGGAAGATCATTCCACAACTTGGTCACAGCTGGAATAAAGCTTCTAGAATACTGTGTTATTATTATTATTATTATTATTATTATTATTATTATTATTAGCCAAGCTACAACCCTAGTTGGAAAAGCAAGATGCTATAAGCCCAAGGGCTCCAATAGGGAAAAATGGCCCAGTGAGGAAAGGGAATAAGGAAATAAGTAAATGATGAGAACAAATCAACAATAAATCATACTAAAAACAGTAACAACATCAAAACAGATATGTCATATATAAACTATAAAAAAACTTATATAAACCTGTACTACACAGTATTCTAGCCCAAAATGGCCACAGTATGAGACGCATTACAATATGGATTAAAAAACTAATTAGAACGTTATATAAAAAAAAATATACTTATTGACATAAAGATAGAATTATAAAGAGAAACAAATTGATAATTACTCACAAGGGAAGAACGGTACTACAGTAGAAGCCAGAGGTTTAGAACCAGTGTTGCCAGGTTTTTTTTTAAATGAGAAAAGGCCAACTTCTAATCAACTACAGCTTAAAAAGGCCAACTTCTAATCAACTGCAGTTTTAAAAGGCCAACTTCTAATCAACCGCAGCTTTAAAAGGCCAACTTCTAATCAACCGCAGCTTTAAAAGGCCAACTTATAATCAACCGCAGCTTTAAAAGGCCAATTTCTAATCAACTGTAGCTTTAAAAGGCCAACTTCTAAACTGCAGCTTTAAAAGGCCAACTTCTAATCAACTGCAGCTTTAAAAGGCCAACTTCTAATCAACCGCAGCTTTAAAAGGCCAACTTCTAAGCAACTGCAGCTTTAAAAGGCCAACTTCTAAGCAACCGCAGTTTTAAAAGGCCAACTTCTAAGCAACCGCAGCTTTAAAAGGCCAACTTGTAATCAACCGCAGCTTTAAAAGGCCAACTTCTAAGCAACCGCAGCTTTAAAAGGCCAACTTCTAATCAACTGCAGCTTTAAAAGGCCAACTTCTAAGCAACTGCAGCTCTAAAAGGCCAACTTCTAAGCAACTGCAGCTTTAAAAGGCCAACTTCTAAGCAACTGCAGCTCTAAAAGGCCAACTTCTTAGCAACTGCAGCTTTAAAAGGCCAACTTCTAAGCAACTGCAGCTTTAAAAGGCCAACTTCTAATCAACTGCAGCTTTAAAAGGCCAACTTCCAATCAACTGCAGCTTTAAAAGGCCAACTTCTAAGCAACTGCAGCTTTAAAAGGCCAACTTCTAAGCAACTGCAGCTTTAAAAGGCCAACTTCTAAGCAACTGCAGCTTTAAAAGGCCAACTTCTAAGCAACTGCAGCTTTAAAAGGCCAACTTCTAATCCACTGCAGCTTTAAAAGACCAACTTCTAATCCACTGCAGCTTTAAAAGACCCAACTCCCAATCAACTGCAGTCTTAAAAGGCCAACTTCTAATCAACCGCAGCTTTAAAAGGCCAACTTCTAATCAACCGCAGCTTTAAAAGGCCAACTTATAATCAACCGCAGCTTTAAAAGGCCAATTTCTAATCAACTGCAGCTTTAAAAGGCCAACTTCTAATCAACCGCAGCTTTAAAAGGCCAACTTCTAATCAACCGCAGCTTTAAAAGGCCAACTTATAATCAACCGCAGCTTTAAAAGGCCAATTTCTAATCAACTGCAGCTCTAAAAGGCCAACTTCTTAGCAACTGCAGCTTTAAAAGGCCAACTTTTAATCAACTGCAGCCTTAAAAAGCCAACTTTTAATCAACCGCAGCTTTAAAAGGCCAAGTTCTAATCAACCGCAGCTTTAAAAGGCCAACTTCTAATCCACTGCAGCTTTAAAAGGCCAACTTCTAATCAACCGCAGCTTTAAAAGGCCAACTTTTAATCAACTGCAGCTTTAAAAGGCCAAGTTCTAATCAACCGCAGCTTTAAAAGGCCAACTTTTAATCAACTGCAGCTTTAAAAGGCCAAGTTCTAATCAACCGCAGCTTTAAAAGGCCAACTTCTAATCAACCGCAGCTTTAAAAGGCCAAGTTCTAATCAACCGCAGCTTTAAAAGGCCAACTTCTAATCCACTGCAGCTTTAAAAGGCCAACTTCTAATCAACCGCAGCTTTAAAAGGCCAACTTTTAATCAACTGCAGCTTTAAAAGGCCAAGTTCTAATCAACCGCAGCTTTAAAAGGCCAAGTTCTAATCAACCGCAGTTTTAAAAGGCCAACTTCTAATCCACTGCAGCTTTAAAAGGCCAACTTCTAATCCACTGCAGCTTTAAAAGGCCAACTTCTAATCAACCGCAGCTTTAAAAGGCCAACTTCTAATCAACCGCAGCTTTAAAAGGCCAACTTTTATTCAACCGCAGCTTTAAAAGGCCAACTTTTAATCAACCGCAGCTTTAAAAGGCCAACTTTTAATCAACCGCAGCTTTAAAAGGCCAACTTTTAATCAACTGCAGCTTTAAAAGGCCAAGTTCTAATCAACCGCAGCTTTAAAAGGCCAAGTTCTAATCAACCGCAGCTTTAAAAGGCCAACTTTTAATCAACCGCAGCTTTAAAAGGCCAAGTTCTAATCAACCGCAGCTTTAAAAAGCCAACTTCTAATCCACTGCAGCTTTAAAAGGCCAACTTCTAATCCACTGCAGCTTTAAAAGGCCAACTTCTAATCAACCGCAGCTTTAAAAGGCCAACTTCTAATCCACTGCAGCTTTAAAAGGCCAACTTTTAATCAACCGCAGCTTTAAAAGGCCAACTTTTAATCAACTGCAGCTTTAAAAGGCCAAGTTCTAATCAAGCGCAGCTTTAAAAGGCCAACTTTTAATCAACCGCAGCTTTAAAAGGCCAAGTTCTAATCAACCGCAGCTTTAAAAGGCCAACTTCTAATCCACTGCAGCTTTAAAAGGCCAACTTCTAATCCACTGCAGCTTTAAAAGGCCAACTTCTAATCAACCGCAGCTTTAAAAGGCCAACTTCTAATTAACCGCAGCTTTAAAAGGCCAACTTCTAATCAACCGCAGCTTTAAAAGGCCAACTTTTAATCAACCGCAGCTTTAAAAGGCCAAGTTCTAATCAACCGCAGCTTTAAAAGGCCAACTTCTAATCCACTGCAGCTTTAAAAGGCCAACTTCTAATCCACTGCAGCTTTAAAAGGCCAACTTCTAATCAACCGCAGCTTAAAAAGGCCAACTTCTAATCCACTGCAGCCTTAAAAGGCCAACTTCTAATCAACCGCAGCTTTAAAAGGCCAACTTTTAATCAACTGCAGCTTTAAAAGGCCAAGTTCTAATCAACCGCAGCTTTAAAAGGCCAACTTTTAATCAACCGCAGCTTTAAAAGGCCAAGTTCTAATCAACCGCAGCTTTAAAAGGCCAACTTCTAATCCACTGCAGCTTTAAAAGGCCAACTTCTAATCAACCGCAGCTTTAAAAGGCCAACTTTTAATCAACCGCAGCTTTAAAAGGCCAACTTCTAATCAACCGCAGCTTTAAAAGGCCAACTTCTAATCCACTGCAGCTTTAAAAGACCAACTTTTAATCAACTGCAGCCTCAAAAGGCCAACTCGTTAGTATAAAAAGGCAAAAAATATAGCATTTAAGGCCAACCTTTTTTTCGATATTATTATAGGCCTACTAATATAAAAGGGACGAATGTGAGGTTTTTGGCCTGAAAAGGGCCAACCTGCATAGACGTTGAATTTGAATTTATTACGTTGCATATCCTTCCGCCTAGACCTACCATTACAGAAAACGGGAGTAGGGTAAACTACACAAAACTCTGGTCGATTGAGAGGAGGTTCCAGGTAACTCCTATGAAAGTAGTTCTCGGTAAGCATGTTAGGAAAAATACAAATTACTAATAATTTGTGATATTTGAATTTGAATAAATTACGTTAGATATCCCGTAATTTAAATACGAGGAACTATTGCATATGTAACATTGCTCTTCACGGGTTTCATCATGATTCAGCATAAGTTTACTAAATTCTTCGACGTATCTAAAATTCCTTTTAGAGGGTAATTTTCCGTTCAGCGAAGACCTGATATATTAGAAGCTTACTTGCACCGTTCGTTATGAAGTTATTTTGATTTTGATGTTTTAGTTGGGAAAGGGGAGGGGGTGGGAAAGGTCGAGTTTGTGCAAGTGCATGTCTATAGGAATATTGTGCCGTCATTTTTGACGGGTTGCATACACTGATGAACTATATATATATATATATATATATATATATATATATGTATATTATATTATATATATATGTATATTATATATATATATATATATATATATATATATATATATATATATATATATATACCATATATACTGTATATGTATTATATATATATATATATATATATATATATATATATATATATATATATATTGTAGATCTTTCTTTGAAAGTTATTTAGAGGGTATTAGATGAGAGATTTTAAAGATTGCGAAACAGTATTATGGATTCATGAGGGAAAGAGCGACTGTGGATTCCATCGTTATATCAAGACAGCCACAAGAAAAGATGTTAGAGGGAAACCAGAAGATTTTCTGTACTTTGGTTTACCTAGAAAAAAAATCGTGATAGAATCCCAAAGGGAAATAATTTTTTTTGGTGCGTCAGGAAAATTTTAAGTCCGAAAAGTAGGTTAGAATGGTTCATGTGCAAAAGAACAAGGTTTGAAAGGTTTAAAGGCCGCTCATGAATGGCAGGGGAAAAGGACAGTGACATTGCCCTATCAAGCAGGACAATGTCCCAGAGACTAACCATATATACGTATGGTCAGCGCCCAAGCTCCCTCTCCACCCTAGCTATGATTTAAGGAGGGCCAGGCAATGGCTGCTGATGACTCAGTAGATAGACCTATAGGCTCCCCCAATCCCCCCATCTTTAGTTCACAAGGATGGTGAGATTGCAGCGACCAAAATAACTAACGAGTTTGAGCGGGACTCGAACCCCCCAGTCTGGCGTTCGGCAGTCAGGGACGATACCACATCGGCCACCGCAACCCTTTATAAAAGCTGTTCGGTATATGGAAACTTTTGAAGTCAAGGGTCAGAATTAAGGCCGTTTTTATTTGTGCTGGTCATGGATCTGTTAAATAAAGAGATCAGAAATGATGAGTTGTGGGAGTTGCTTAAGTGCAGATGATTTGGTAATTACCGCTGAAAAAAGAAGACTTATAGAGAAGAGTTGTACACTGGCAAGAGACTGGAGATGGGTGGCTTGAGAATAAATGTGGATAAAACTCTAACCCAAGACAGTGGAAGACCATAGTACAGAGGCTATGGCACTACCAAAGACTAGAGAATAATGGTTCGATTTTGGAGTGTCCTCCTAGAAGAGCTGCTTACCATGGCCAAAGTCTCTTAACAATTAGAGTGCAGTAGTTAACCCCTTGGGTGAAGAAGAATTGTTTGGTAATCGGTGTTGTCAGGTGTATGAGGACAGAGGAGAATCTGTAAAGAATAGGCCAGACTATTCGGTGTATGTGTAGGCAAAGGGAAAATGAACCGTAACCAGGAAGAAGGATCCAATGTACTGTAGTACTGTCTGGCCAGTCAAAGGACCCCATAACTTTAGCGGTAGTATCTCGACGGGTGGCTGATGCCCTGGTGCCAGACATATAACTACATGGTCTTCCCGTCCCTTCAGTATTGGGGGGGGGGGGGGGTTAAGTCCTATCCTGGTAAGAGGGGATGCTCCTTGAGGTAAACTCGGGGACTACAATCTCCCACAAATTGCCGAAACTGCCGTGTTGTAGTTAAGAAAGGGAGAGTGGGTGGAAAGGTATATTCTGTTTATGTGGATATCTATAAATACTGTGCTGTCATTTTTGACAGGTCGCATACACTAATGAACAATATATATATATATATATATATATATCGTATACTTTCTATGCTGTAATTTATATATTGGTACCTGATTTAGAAAGCTGATTTAGCTATTAGTCAATTACCACCGGGAAAAATGCTGAGTCATCGTTGTAAGTGATGAGAGTGCATGCACTCCCACATTAACTCTCTCTCTCTCTCTCTCTCTCTCTCTCTCTCTCAGAATACCATAATGAGTATTTTAGTTATATATTTTCCTGTGACATCGATTTAATTGATTAAACCAACTTTCTTTAGCTCTTCGCTCTCCCGAAATTTAAGCATGGACCAGTTAGTCAGGTGCAGCTTCACTCACTCAGTCACTTGCACAGTCACACTCGCATCGGAGTGACAGGATGTCCGGACTCAGCCAGGCGTGACAGTCAAGGTTCGTGAGCGTGTGAGTGCGTGTGTTTGTGCGCGCGCGCGCTCGCCAAAAGAAAGAGAGACAAAAGACGTGGCACCACCGCATGAGTCACACAGCCATCTCCCTTTGTTCGGCATGGCCAGACGTACGAGGGTGTTTCCAATTTTCTGTTCCTCTCGCAGAAGGCGCTGTTATTGATTAAACCCTGGTGAAATTGCATGTTTATTGTTTCTTTATAAAAGGTATTGATATTCTTATAGTATTTTTCAACTACATATTCTTTTACGATATACCTCATTTCCACGAACACATGTAAATACGATACGTTTTCCTCCCAAGCGTCATTGACAGCTGATTTTCTGGAATGTAGTTGCCGACGAGGCGATTTTTGGATATGGAAATGGGGCTGTGTTAACTGGAAGGTTCACCTGATTGCAACCGTTTATTTATTTTAAAATAAATGGGTTCTAACTGCGTTGAAAATAATG
>NC_090741.1:44280041-44295041 GCF_036898095.1 Palaemon carinicauda | reverse complement strand
TTATAGTTGAACTAAATTCAAAATTCCTACTTGAGCCAAGTCGGTCGTCCCTATGACCTCACACATTTGACGTTGACCTTTTAACCTTCTTTTGACCTTTGACGTTATTGACCAGCATCCTGCGGCATTGCTTGTTGTCATGTGATTTGGAAACTATGTCACTGTCGTCATTGTACATATGGCATTGCCCCAGCATGACCTGTGTGATTGTGTGACTTTGTAAAATTACTAGTTGTGACCTGATTTTTTCTCTTCACTGTGCACTGTTGTTCTTCATCCAAGGGGTTACTGCACTGTAATTGTTTAGTGACTACTTTCCTCTTGGTAAGGGTAGAAGAGACTCTTTAGCTATGGTAGGGAGCTCTTCTAGGAGAAGGACACTCCAAAATCAAACCATTGTTCTCTAGTCTTGGGTAGTGCCATAGCCTCTGTACCATGGTGTTCCACTGTCTGGGGTTAGAGTTTTCATGCTAGGGGTTACACTCGGGCGCTCTATTCTATATTATTCCTCTTCCTCTTGTTTTGTTAAAGTTTTTATAGTTAATATAGGAGATGTTTATGCTAATGTTACTGTTCTTAAAATATTTTTATTTTTCCTTATTTCCTTTCCTCACTGGGCTATTTTCCCTGTTGGAACCCCTGGGCTTATAGCATTGTGCTTTTCTAACTAGGGTTGTAACTTAGCTATAATAATAATAATAATAATAATAATAATAATAGTAATAGAATTTTGCTTGCCTGGTAGAGATCCTCAAGTTTTATTTTAGCATGCAAAGTTTTCATGTTAAATGCAAATTGCTTTTAATAAGGATCGTGTTTTGGGGTACAAAACAAAACTAAAACCAAAAACTACCAATTTTAGCGCAAGTCTTTTAAAAGACCATTGGTAGTTTTTTTCAGTATATAAAGGCGTTCTTAATATTCCATTGACCATTAAGTTAGTATATTTACCTCCGCCAACGAAGTTGGAAGGAGGTTATGTTTTCGCCCCTGTTTTTGAGTTTGTGAATAACTTCCTGACCACAATTTTATCGTAGAGTGATGAAAATTGCAGGGATTAACTGTTATGTGAAAAGCTGGAAATTATTAAATTTTGGAAGGTCAAGGTCAAAGGTCACGGTCAAGCAAAATGTCCAATTCACATAATCAGCCATAAGTTTAGATATCGTTGTCACATAGACTTCAAACTTGGTTCATATTTGAGTGTATTAAAATCCACGCCAATTAATACATATTAAGGTCAAATGTTAAGGTCAAGGTCGAGCAAAAGGTTGAGAAATAAGCTGCCGCGATGGAGGTCTGCTCTACTGAGTGCCCATTTGTTTGCTTATGTAGATGTCTACAGAATATAAAATATATTGGAAGGTATTTTTTATTAGGCGAACGTGCTATCTTGGTAAAAAACGTACTTTGGTCTTTTAAATATATTACTCATTGGTAATATACACTATTAAAAATTTACCGTAAAAAACTGTAAAAATCCTAGAATAAATGTTGCCAGGCGTTTACCGTTTTAAGAACGGATACATTGACGTGTGATATTATGGTCACCAATCCGTAAAAGATAATAAAAAAAAGTAGGGTAAAATTACGGTCGCCTGTATTTTACTGAAATACGGCTGAGAAAAGTTTATTTTTTATGGAAAATATCCGATTATTATTATTATTATTATTATTATTATTATTATTATTTGCTAAGCTATAAACGTAGTTGGAAAAGCAGGATGCTATAAGCCCAGGGGCCCCAACAGGGAAAATAGCCCAGTGAGGATGGAATAAAGGAAAATTAAGATATTCCAAGAACAGTAACAACATTAATATAGATATTTCCTATATAAACCTTAACAAAACAAGAGGAGGAGAAATTAGATAGAATAATGTGCCCGAGTGTACCCTAAAGTATGTTTAATGTCTGCCTGTATGTATGTCTAATATAAGTTGATACATTTTGAGATTGTTCCGGAAACTGTAGAATGTAAATGATTGATTGATTTAGTAAGTTTTGTGGCGTCTTGTTTATATACCATTCAAGATGAGAGATCGTTGAGAAAGCATGGAAGCTTGTTTCGTAAATTTTTTATTTAGATTTTGCACCATGAATGACTTAATTTTCTTGAAGGCTCTTTAGGGAGCTTAGAATCTAATTTGTTCAATATCCAGTTAGTTCCTTTGGTCGCTGCAACCTCAACATCCTTGTGAGCTAAAGATGGGCGGTTTGGAGTAGCCTCTAAGTCTATGGCCTTCCTTGGTCCTAGCTTGCGTGGAGTGGGGCCTTGGGCGCTGATCATAATATGGTCAGTCTCTAGGGCATTGTCCTGCTCGATAGGGTAATGTCACTGTCCCTTGCCTCTGCCATTCATGAGTGACCTTTAAACCTTTATTTGGTCAGTCTCTAGGGCATTGTTCTCCTCGATAGGGTAATATCAATGTCCCTTGCCTCTGCATTTCATGAGTGACCTTTAAACCTTTATATGGTCAGTCTCTAGGGCATTGTCCTCCTCGATAGGGTAATATCAATGTCCCTTGCCTCTGCCATCCATGAGCTGCCTTTAAACCCTTATTCTGTAGGGGATAAATTGGGATAAGATTTAGGTATAAAGTTTGTGTAAATGATGAATAGAATTCGAGTAGGGAATATGGCTTCGGGACTTCATTCAAACCTGGGCAAGTTATCACGGCCTTACAGTATATACTGTAGTATACCCCTTCCTGTAACCTTTTGCCTTTATGGAAATTACAATTGATTTTGGGGCATTTAAATGACGATTTTATTAAAAATTTAACCAAATTGTATTGGCCTGAGCCATTTGAATGTGCTCCTTACAGTATATACTCGTATACACCTTGTAGTCTTTGCCTTTATGAAAAATACAGTTGATTTTGGGACATATAAATGACGATTTTATTAAAAATTTTAAAATTTAACCAAATATTGGCCTGAGCCATTTGAATATGCTCTTATACCTTTTCAATTTTTATATAAAAACTATCACCCATAGCTGTCTGTCAGATCAATCGACTATGCTGTCAGTTCTATAATGACGTGAGCCATTTGAATATGCTCTTTCACCTTTTTCATTTTTTATATAAAAAGTATCACCCTTAGCTGTCAGTCAGATCAATCAACTATGCTGTCAGTTCTATAATGAAGTGAATAATTTGAATATGCTCTTTCACCTTTTTCATTTTTTATATAAAAAGTATCACCTTTAGCTGTCAGTCAGATCAATCAACTATGCTGTCAGTTCTATAATAACGTGAATAATTTGAATATGCTCTTTCACCTTTTTCATTTTTTATATAAAAAGTATCACCCATAGCTGTCAGTCAGATCAATCAACTATGTTGTCAGTTCTATAATGACGTGAATAATTTGAATATGCTCTTTCACCTTTTCATTTTTTATAGAAAAAGTAGCACCCATAGCTGTCAGTCATATCAATCATCTATGCTGTCAGTTCTATAATGACGTGAATAATTTGAATATGCTCTTTTACCTTTTCATTTTTTATAGAAAAAGTATCACCCATAGCTGTCAGTCAGATCAATCATCTATGCTGTCAGTTCTATAATGACGTGAATAATTTGAATATGCTCTTTTACCTTTTTCATTTTTTATATAAAAAGTATCACCCATAACTGTCAGTCAGATCAATCATCTATGCTGTCAGTTCTATGCCATAATTTATTGGTCACTATGGGACCTATAAACGAGAAATTGATACAGTGCGGGTCTCCCCAAGTTAATTATCATTGGGGCTTCAGTGTCCGGTTTATGGTGTCCATTTATTAATTGGCTAAATTTGGCAGTGTGGGTCCACTAATAAAAAGGGTGTTGCAGTTTATCAGGGTACACATCTTTGGGTGTAAAGGTTTCTCTGTATGAGTGTTTGTGTGTGTGTACACATTTTTGCTTAAGGAAACCTTTGGTTATTAAAGGGAATGTCCGTTTTATTATTATTATTATTATTATTATTATTATTATTAGTAGTAGTAGTAGTAGTAGTAGTAGTAGTATCATTTATTATATTTATTATTATTATTGTTATTATTATTATTATTATTTCTTGCTAAGCTACAAATCTAGTTGGCAAAGCAGGATGCCATAAGCCCAAAGGGCTCCGGCAAGAAAAATAGCCCAGCAAGGAAAGGAAATAAGGAAACTACTAGCAAAGTAATTAACGATTTAAAATAGAATATTTTAAGAACAATAACATTAAAATAAGTGAATGGGTTATTGAAGAGAATGTCCGTTTTATTACTACTATTACTACTACTACTACTACTACTAGCTGAGCTACAGCACTAGTTGGAAAAACAGGAAGCTATAAGCCCAAGAGCTCCAAAAGAGAAAAGAGTCAAGTGAGGAAAGGAAATGAGGAAACATACAGAGTATTGTGCCTGAGTGTACCCTCAACCAAGGGAACTTTAACCCATGACAGCATAAGACCATGGTACAGAGGCTATGGCACTACTCAGACTAGAGAACATTGGTTTGATTTTGAGTGTCCTTGTCCTAGATGAGCTGCTCACCATAGCTAAAGAATCTCTTCTAATGGTTGCATCCAGGACACACACACACACACACATACAGAGAGAGAGAGAGAGATCCCTTAAAAATCATCGTGATAAATACTTGTCTGGAAATAACAACACTTTACTTAAGCTTCGTCTTCTGATGTAGATTCATGTTTGTTCAAACCCTGGCCGTGTAGTTCCAATAGGAAGAGCCCTCTTTTTAGAAGGGCAGTGCCCTTAACACACTTTATAAGGTGCACTGTAGAGTGTAGACAGTATTCAAGTATCTTTACTGTATACCCATTTTTTTACCATCTACTTTACATCTTTACCTCCGTTCCAGATTAAGTTCTTCCTTCCTGCGGCCCAACCTCTTTTTAACTTGTTTTTACCTCCGCCAACGAAGTACGAAGGAGGTTATGTTTTACCCCTGTTTGTATGTGTGTTTGTGAACAGTTTCCTGGCCGCTAATTTAATCGTAGAGTAATGCAATTTGCAGGGATTAAGTGTTATGTAACCATCTGGAAATGATTACATTTTTGTAGGTCAAGGTCATGGTCAAGCAAAATGTCCAATTCACGTAGTCAGCCATAAGTTTGGACATCGTTGTCACAGAGACTTTAAATTTGGCTCATATTTGAGTGTATGGAAATCCACGCCAATTAATACATACTAAGGCCAAAAGTTAAGGTCAAGGTTGAGCAAAAGGGTGAGAAAGTCTTCTAGGGTCCAGTGTTTTTCCAAAAAGCCCAGGTTCCATAAATGTAATAAATCAACTTTTGCAATTTCTTTATATAATAAAGAGCAAGTATATATATATATATATATATATATATATATATATATATATATATATATATATGTTTATATATACATATATATATATATGTTTATATATATATTATATATATAATATATATATATATATATATATATATATATATATATATATATATATATATATATATATATATACATACACACACCCGTCACTCGGGCTGGAAGGAGTGGGATTAGCCATACCCTAGTGAGAGGTGTTTTATTTAGAAAAGGTTGAATGTGTGTGCTTGCATATCTAAATATTTAGCCTTTATTTTTGACGGGTCACTTCCAATAGTAATATATAAGTATTTCAGTTTATGCTGAAAGGAAATTATAACCTTCAGCCTTTGTATTTATTATTACCCTCTATCCTCATCAATTGGCACATATTTACATCAACTGGAGACACGTTCAATGCACGTCATATTTACTCTTCTCGTTACACCCGGATATGTAGCATTGTCCTATTATTGCCACGTGTTTTGCCACGTGTTTTGAAAACCTTTGAACTTCCCTAAAACAAGAGACGAAGCATTTGAAGGCCGTGGTATCTATACCGCCCGTGTTCTTTGATGTTTAGATATCAAAAGTTTTTGTTTTTTATTAATTTTTTTTTTTGGATATATGCATTGTCTTTCCACTAATTTGAAGCGTGAGTCATGCCACGGCGTGAAATTGGTGGAGGGATAGCAAATACTGTTAGAAATTTGAAATACTGTTAAAACTTTGAAATACTGCTAAAAATTTGTAGTACTGCTAAAGCTTTGAAATACTGCTGAAGCTTTGAAATACTGTTAAAACTTTGAAATACTGCTAAAGTTTTGAAATACAGCTTCTTCTTCTTCTTTGTCTGCATCTTTTCCCACATTATGTGGGGTCGATGTTTCTGGCCAGCGTTCTCCATCTACCTCTGTCCCACACTTCATCATATATATACCCTAGCATTAATTCTAATCTTACAATTTCCACTGGTCATATTGGTTTTGGCTAATTTTTTCATGGCCGGATGCCTTGCCTGCCGCCAACCCTCCCCATTTACCCGGGCTTGGGACCAGCACCCAGTTGAGGCTGGCTTTCCCCCTTCAGTGGCTGGGTTAAAGCTTTGAAATACTGCCAAAACTTTGAAATACTGTTAAAGCTTTGAAATACTGTTAAAACTTTGACAAACAAATTAGCTACTTCATACTTTCAAGATTTTACAGCTATTTCATATTTTTAAGATTTTAAAGATAATTCGTAATATTTTTAAGATAAAAAAATGTTTTTAAGAAACATTGGTGTAATAGATGAAATTTATCTATTTATATAATTTTATGTGATATATTTTTATCAGTTGTCTATTATATTTTGAATTTATATTTTTATATTTATATTTTTATATTTACATTTTTATGTTTATATTTGTATTTTTAATTTATATTTAGATTTTTATATTTAAATTTTGAATTTATTCGGGCCAGCTTCAGCTTCTGTAGGATTCAAGGTTGACTCAAAGTCCAGGTAAAATAAGAGATTAAAAAGAAATCATAATTATTAATATATCCTAATAAATCTTGTATCAACTTGAAGATTACCTTATATCATAATAGTATATTGGACCCACTTAAAGTGACATGACTTTATAATGTTATTTGGAAATAATTTTTTTATATTATTGGTATCTGAAAGGAAATGGTGTTGAAGGTGATGATGCCGAGTCGAGATCTGTAGTGTTATGCAGCATTTTGTTCTGAGATCTTCAATCTATTATTTATTATGCAAAGGTGGTTTATTACCTCCGACACCCAAGTTGGGAGGAGGTTATGTTTATACCCTGTTTGTTGTTTGTTTGTTTGTTTGTGAACAACTTCATGGCCACAAGTATACTCATAGTGTAGTGAAACTTTCAGGGATCAATTGTTATGTTGAGACATGGAAGCGATTCAATTTTGAAAGTTCTAGGTCAAAGGTCAAGGTCGAGCAAAAGCTCGACCGAATTAACCATTAGGCAAGCTTGGTTCGAGAAATAAGCTGCCGTGGTGGAGGTCTGCACTCAGAATGCTTTTCTAGATACCTTTGAAAATGAAACTGCAAAATATACAGATGACGCACTATCTGATAATTTTACTAATTTTAAGCAGCCCATTCACGATCAGTAATTACTGAAGGAATTCCTTCAGTAATTACTGATCGTGAATGGCCTGCTTTAGGATTGACTGCACAGTGTTTATGATGTAAGCCTTATTGATCAGCCTATAACGTACCCTGCTCCTGGCTAAAGTGTAAATAAAAGTCTAAATATTTCGGTGTTACTCGTAAGGCTTCGTTGGTCTAACGAGACTTGTGGAATGTGTGTCACTTCAAGTTAAAATCCTTTAGTCCTTTTTTAAGTCATTTCTTTTGTAATATACAATTAAATTGGTGAATGAGTTGCATTTTGTGGTGCTTTTATTTCAGTGGTTATCATTTTAGATTTCGTTTTGATCTATTGGCAATGAAGAGCCTCTCCGGCCCCATCGCCGTGTCACATAGCCCAAACTTCCATTTTCCTCTATGGAGGTAGTGCCATCAGCTTACCTTTGACGGTGGACTGTAGGCATTAGTTAGGAGTATTTGGAACTTTACATCCTCTTACTTTCTGTTCTTGTTTACTTCCTTTCTTCCTTCAGTCCTTCCTTCCTTCCTTTCTTCTTCTTTTTGCCTCCTTCCTTCCTTCCTTTCTTTCTTCTTCCTTTTGCCTCCTTCTTTGTTTCTTTCTTCTTCCTTTTGCCTCCTTCCTTCCTTCCTTCCTTCCTTTCTTTCTTTCTTTCTTTCTTTTTTCTTCCTTTTGCCTCCTTCCTTCCTTCCTTCCTTCCTTCCTTCCTTCCTTTCTTCTTTTTGCCTCCTTCCTTCCTTCCTTTCTTTCTTCTTCCTTTTGCCTCCTTCCTTCCTTCCTTCCTTTCTTTCTTCTTCCTTTTGCCTCCTTCCTTTTGCCTCCTTCCTTCCTTGCCATCTTCTTCCTTTTGCCTCCTTCTTTCCTTTCTTTCTTTCTTCTTCCTTTTGCCTCCTTCTTTGTTTCTTTCTTCTTCCTTTTGCCTCCTTCCTTCCTTCCTTCCTTCCTTCCTTTCTTCTTCTTTTTGCCTCCTTCCTTCCTTCCTTTCTTTCTTCTTCCTTTTGCCTCCTTCCTTCCTTGCCTTCTTCCTTTTGCCTCCTTCTTTCCTTTCTTTCTTTCTTCTTCCTTTTGCCTCCTTCTTTGTTTCTTTCTTCTTCCTTTTGCCTCCTTCCTTCCTTCCTTCCTTCCTTTCTTCTTCTTTTTGCCTCCTTCCTTCCTTCCTTTCTTCTTCTTTTTGCCTCCTTCCTTCCTTCCTTTCTTTCTTCTTCCTTTTGCCTCCTTCTTTGTTTCTTTCTTCTTCCTTTTGCCTCCTTCCTTCCTTCCTTCCTTTCTTTCTTTCTTCTTCCTTTTGCCTCCTTCCTTCCTTCCTTCCTTTCTTTCTTTCTTCTTCATTTTGCCTCCTTCCTTCCTTCCTTCCTTTCTTCCTATTGCCTCCTTCCTTCCTTCCTTCCTTTCTTTCTTTCTTCTTCATTTTGCCTCCTTCCTTCCTTCCTTCCTTCCTTTTGCCTCCTTCCTTCCTTCCTTCCTTCCTTTTGCCTCCTTCCTTCCTTCCTTCCTTCCTTTTGCCTCCTTCCTTCCTTCCTTCCTTCCTTCCTTTTGCCTCCTTCCTTCCTTCCTTCCTTCCTTTTGCCTCCTTCCTTCCTTCCTTTCTTCCTTCCTTCCTTTCTTCCTTTTGCCTCCTTCCTTCCTTTCTTCCTTTTGCCTCCTTCCTTCCTTCCTTCCTTTCTTCCTTTTGCCTCCTTCCTTCCTTTCTTTCTTCTTCCTTTTGCTTCCTTCCTTCCTTCCTTTCTTTCTTTTTTCTTCCTTTTTTCTTCCTTTTGCCTCCTTCCTTCCTTTCTTTCTTCTTCCTTTTGCCTCCTTCCTTCCTTCCTTTCTTTCTTTCTTTCTTTTTCCTTTTACCTCCTTCCTTCCTTTTTTTTTCTTTCTTTTTCCACTTGCCTCCTTCCTTCCTTCCTTCCTTTCTTCCTTTTGCCTCCTTCCTTCCTTCCTTCCTTTCTTTCTTTCTTCTTCATTTTGCCTCCTTCCTTCCTTCCTTCCTTCCTTTTGCCTCCTTCCTTCCTTCCTTCCTTCCTTTTGCCTCCTTCCTTCCTTCCTTTCTTCCTTCCTTCCTTTCTTCCTTTTGCCTCCTTCCTTCCTTTCTTCCTTTTGCCTCCTTCCTTCCTTCCTTCCTTTCTTCCTTTTGCCTCCTTCCTTCCTTTCTTTCTTCTTCCTTTTGCTTCCTTCCTTCCTTCCTTTCTTTCTTTTTTCTTCCTTTTTTCTTCCTTTTGCCTCCTTCCTTCCTTTCTTTCTTCTTCCTTTTGCCTCCTTCCTTCCTTCCTTTCTTTCTTTCTTTCTTTTTCCTTTTACCTCCTTCCTTCCTTTTTTTTTCTTTCTTTTTCCACTTGCCTCCTTCCTTCCTTCCTTCCTTTCTTCCTTTTGCCTCCTTCCTTCCTTCCTTCCTTCCTTTTGCCTCCTTCCTTCCTTCCTTTCTTCCTTCCTTCCTTTCTTCCTTTTGCCTCCTTCCTTCCTTTCTTCCTTTTGCCTCCTTCCTTCCTTCCTTCCTTTTTTCCTTCCTTCCTTCCTTCCTTCCTTTTGCCTCCTTCCTTCCTTCCTTCCTTCCTTTCTTCCTTTTGCCTCCTTCCTTCCTTCCTTCCTTCCTTTCTTTCTTTTTTCTTCCTTTTTTCTTCCTTTTGCCTCCTTCCTTCCTTTCTTTCTTCTTCCTTTTGCCTCCTTCCTTCCTTCCTTTCTTTCTTTCTTTCTTTTTCCTTTTACCTCCTTCCTTCCTTTTTTTTTCTTTCTTTTTCCACTTGCCTCCTTCCTTCCTTTCTTTTTCCTTTTGCCTCCTTCCTTCCTTCCTTCCTTATTTCTTCCTTTTTGCTTCCTTCTTTCTTCCTTCCTTCCTTCTTGCATCCATTCTTCATTTTTTGCTCCCTTTCTTCCTTTTTGCTTTCTTGCTTCCTTCCTTCATGGTTCTGTTCTTCTTGTTTCCTTTCTTCCTTCCTGCTTCCCTTTCTTCTTCATGTTTCTTTTCTTCATTCTTGCTTCCCTCCTTTCTTGTTTCTTATCTTCCTTCCTGCTTCCCTCCTTTCTTGTTTCTTATCTTCCTTCCTGCTTCCCTCCTTTCTTGTTTCTTATCTTCCTTCCTGCTTCCCTCCTTTCTTGTTTCTTATCTTCCTTCCTGCTTCCCTCCTTTCTTGTTTCTTATCTTCCTTCCTGCTTCCCTCCTTTCTTGTTTCTTATCTTCCTTCCTGCTTCCCTCCTTTCTTGTTTCTTATCTTCCTTCCTGCTTCCCTCCTTTCTTGTTTCTTATCTTCCTTCCTGCTTCCCTCCTTTCTTGTTTCTTATCTTCCTTCCTGCTTCCCTCCTTTCTTGTTTCTTATCTTCCTTCCTGCTTCCCTTCTATCTTCTTGCTTCCTTTCTTCCTTCGTGCTTCCCTTCTTCTTGCTTTCTTCCTTCTTTCTCCCTTGTTTCATTTCTTCCTTCGTGCTTCCCTTTTCTCTTCTTGCTTCCTTTCTTTCTTCATGCTTCCTTCCTTTCTTCTTCCTTCCTTCCTTCCTTCCTTCCTTCCTTTCTTTCTTCCTTCCTTCCTTTCTTTCTTCCTTCCTTTCTTCCTTCCTTCCTTCCTTCCTTCCTTCCTTCCTTCCTTCCTTCCTTCCTGCTCTCTTTACGTCATGGTGTAACTGCAGTAATTTCCCCATTTGTTCCGACGCTGTACCACGTAACCCTGATATCTGATTTAACTCTTATGCATTGCCATTACAGTTCCGAAATATTTCTGCATCTCTAGTCGTGGACAGGGAGTAATACACGGGAAACGTTATTGCAGGAAATGTAATAGCAAACCATATTGGAAAATTTAATAGAAAAACGGGAGTAGAATTTATAATGGAAAAACTGTAGAAAACGTAATAGAAAAAGTGGGTATTTATAATATAGAACCTTAGTAATATTTGTGATAGAAAATCTTATTTGAATTTATAATAGAGAATCTTAGCATAATTTATAATAGAAAATCTTGACAGGATTTATAATCGAAAATATTATTTTAATTTTTAATAGAGAATCTTAGCATAATTTGTAATTGAAAATCTTGACAGATTTTATAATAGAAAATCTTATTGGATTTTATAATAGAAAATCTTATTAGAATTTATAGAAAAGCGGTAGAATTTATAGTAGAAAAACATAGTAGAAATTATGATAGAAAAATATGATAGAATTTATAATAGATAAACAGTTGAAAACATAGTAGAAAATCAGATGAAAACGTAATTGAAAAATATATTAGAATCTATAATAGAAAAAACATCTATGAAAAACATAATAGGAAATCAGTTGAAAACATAATAGAAAAACATAATAGAATCTATAATAGAAAACCATAGAAAAAAAAACATTTATGAAATACATAATAGGAAATCAGTTGAAAACATAATAGAAAAACATATTAGAAGCTATAATAGAAAAACATAGAAAAAACATTTATGAAAAACATAATAGGAGATCAGTTGAAAGCATAATAGAAAAAACATATTAGAATCTATAATAGAAAAACATAGAAAAAAACATTTATGAAATACAGAATAGGAAATCAGTTGAAAACATAACAGAAAAACATATTAGAATCTATAATAGAAAAACATAGAAAAAACATTTATGAAAAACATAATAGGAAATCAGTTGAAAACACAACAAAAAAAAAACATATTAGAATCTATAATAGAAAAACATTTATGAAAAACATAATAAAAAAACATTAGAATCTATAATAGAAAAACATTTATGAAATACATAATAGGAAATCAGTTGAAAACATAATAGAAAAACATATTAGAATCTATAATAGAAAAACATAGAAAAAACATAATAGGAAATCAGTTGAAAACGTAATTGAAAAATATATTAGAATCTATAATAGAAAAACATAGTAAGACCATTTATAAAAGACCATAAAAGAAAACCATAGTAGAAAATCATAAAAAACCACCGTAGGAAATCGTTTTTCCAACACATTCAAACAAGACTCGTAATATTTCGCCACCAGGTCTCTTCGCCACACCTCTCTCCATCGAGGTTTGCGATATGCCATTCGCTCTCTGTGCCAATTAATATGTTGATTGGCACATCTGTCTGGATTTGCTTACTCTTTTATTTATTCATTTATTTCCTTATTTCCTTTCCTCACTGGGCTATTTTTCCCTATTGGAGCCCCTGGGCTTATAGCATCTTGCTTTTCTAATTAGGGTTGTAGCTTGGATAGTAATAATAATAATAATAATAATAATAAAAATATATTTGTTCGGGTTTATTTTTCTCCCTTTCAATACTCTAATATGGTATCTGTTTCGTGATATTTTTTTTAATAATCTTTTCGTTCTTTCATTATGTTATTCTTTTCATCATTTTATTTTTTTTTTTCCATTTCGTTTCTAATTTTCTACTTGCTATTGTTTTAATAACTAGCGTTCGAGACTCTTCAGAAATGACGGCTAAGTATTTAGATATGTATGCACACACATACACACATATATATTCAACACGTCTCACCCTTTCGCCCTTTAACGGGGAGAAACCGAGTAGTTATACGGTTTGCTGCTGAGCGTGACTGGAAAGAAATGTATGTGTGTGTATATATATATATATATATATATATATATATATATATATATACATACACATATACATACATACATATATATATACATACAGTGTATACATATATATTTATATCTATATTTTCACACAAACAAACAAACACACACACACACACTATATATATATATATATATATATATATATATATATATATATATATATATATATATATATATAAATGCTCTCCAAACTTAAATTAAAGAAACTGTGAGCTGTCATGTTTATTCCACCTCTTCATAAGCCCACCAGTACCTTCCGAACAGCTGTTTCTTATCTGTCAGTGGACAGGAGAACGGCTCCTTGATCACAAACAAACCAAGACAGACAGGCAGACAGATAAGACAGGACACACGTGATTAAATTAACCGATATATAAATGCTCATTTATGCCGGCTCGTGCTTCTTCTGTGTCATCGGAGGATTGGCTATGCTCCCTCATGCTCCCTCACGCATTCTGGAGCATAAACTAACAATGGATATGACGTATTTCGAAGCGTTTGTTCGTGATATCGATCGTAAGAGGACTCTGTGTGAGCTGTTTGGCGCCTGTTGTGTATTGATTGAGTATGTTTGCCCTTGCGCTGCATGACGTGGGAGAAGGCATTGTTATCATAGTTACTGTGTGTGTGTGTGTGTGTGTGTTTGTGTTTTTTTTTTCCTGCATTGTGCGCGTTTAGTATAGAGCAAGACGAAGTCTCGAACAATGCATGACCGGGCGGAAAACTTGATATTGTTATTAAAAAAGTCAAGAACTTGCGTCAGTATTTTCTCTCTCTCTCTCTCTCTCTCTCTCTCTCTCTCTCTCTCTCTCTCTCTCTCTCTCTCTCTCTCTCTCTCTCTCTATGACTTCAGTTGGGTTGTTTGGTAGAATCTTAACAATATGAGCTGCACAACATCGCAGTATTAGATAAGAATCCTAATATAATTGTTCTACTCTCTCTCTCTCTCTCTCTCTCTCTCTCTCTCTCTCCTCTCTCTCTCTCTCTCTCTCTCTCTCAAGCCCAGTGGCTACTCTCCTCATGGTAAGGGTAGAGAGTCTCTTCAGCTATGGTAATCAGCTCTTCTAGGAGGAGGACACTCTCTCTCTCTCTCTCTCTCTCTCTCTCTCTCTCTCTCTCTCTCTCTCTCTCTCTCTCTCTCTCTCTCTCTCTCTCTCAAACCCAGTGGCTTCTTTCGTCTTGGCAAGTGTAGAGAGTCTCTTCAGCTATGGTAACCAGCTCTTCTAGGAGGAGGACACACACACACACACACACACACTCTCTCTCTCTCTCTCTCTCTCTCTCTCTCTCTCTCTCTCTCTCTCTCTCTCTCTCTCTCAAACCTAGTGGCTACTTTCCTCTTGGCAAAGGTAGAAAGTCTCTTCAGCTATGGTAACCAACTCTTCTAGGAGAAGGACACTCCAAAATCAAACCATTGTTTTCTAGTCTTGGGTAGTGCCATAGCCTCTCTCTCTCTCTCTCCTCTCTCTCTCTCTCTCTCTCTCTCTCTCTCTCTCTCTCTCTCTCTCAAACCCAGTGGCTACTTTCCTCTTGGCAAAGGTAGAGAGTATCTTCAGCTATGGTAAGCAGCTCTTCTAGGAGAAGGACACTCCAAAATCAAACCATTGTTTTCTAGTCTTGGGTAGTGCCATAGCCTGTGTACCATGGTCTTCCACTGTCTTGGATTAGAGTTCTCTTGCTTGAGGGTACACTCGGGCACGCTGTTGTATCTTATTTCTCTTCCTTTTGTTTATTTTTGAGGTTTTTGTAATTTATATGTGGAAGATCTAATTGAATGTTGTTACTGTTTTTAAAATATTTTATTTTGATTGTTTATTATTTTCTTGTAGTTTGTTTATTGCCTTGATTTCTTTCCTCACAGGGTTAATTTTTCATGTTGGAGCCCTTAGGCTTATAATTTAGCATCTTGCTTTCCCAACTAGGGTTATAGCCTAGTTTGTAAAAATGATAATAATG
>NC_090741.1:44267541-44272541 GCF_036898095.1 Palaemon carinicauda | reverse complement strand
TCTCTCTCTCTCTCTCTCTCTCTCTCTCTCTCTTGTTAATACTGTATTTTAGAATTTTGATTCGTTTTGAAAAGCATGTTTTTGAGAATATATTCTCTCTCTCTCTCTCTCTCTCCTCTCTCTCTCTCTCTCTCTCTCTCCTCTCTCTCTCTCTCTCTCTCTCTCTCTCACCTAATGAAAAGCAAACACGTCGAACATGACACTCGACTCTAAAGAATTAAAAGTGACGTTTTGGGTAAAGCCAGGAAGGGTCTTAGCAGAGAGGCGACGTTGAAATAATTAAACACTGGAGTTAGGTTGGCATCCCTGCAGGCAAGGGTTGGGGGTTGGGTGTTGCTTAAGATCGATTAGCCCATGACGGTTGGCAGGCCTGGTGAAGAAATCAGCTGATATTTGGGGAACTGTATTTTGCCGTATTGATGTTTTTAAGGGTAACTCGGGCGTCATTTTGTAAGCTATGCTTGAATGATTGATAAAGTTTTTAGTCAGAATTTTGAATCGGTTTGTGAATTATACTTTAGCTTGAGACTTTAAAAAGGGGGGGGGGGCTGGGGTTGTTATATTCTACATCATACAGTAGGTTAATAGTTTTTCAAAATTATAGGAGTATCGTTTTTATTATTATTATTACTTAGTCAAGCTACAACCTTAGTTGTGGCCTGATTGATAACGTCCATGCTTGGTGTTTGCCAGTCGGGGGTTCGAGTCCCGCTTAGACTCGTTAGTTCCTTTTATGTCTGCAACCTTACCATTTTTGTGAGCTAAGGATTGGGGGGGGGGTATGGGGGAGCCTATAGGTCTATCTGTCGAGTCATCAGCAGCAACTGCCTGGCCCTCCTTGGTCCTAGCTTGGATGGAGAGGAGGCTTAGGCGCTGATCATATAATATATGGCCAGTCTCTAGGGCATTGTCCTGGTTGCTAGGGCAATGTCACCGTCCCTTACCTCCGCATTCATGAGCGACCTTTAATCCTTTAAACCTTTAAAAGCAAGATGCTATAAGCCCAAGGGCTCCAACAGGGAAAAATAACCCAGTAAGGAAAGAAAATAAGGAATTAAATAAACGATGAGAAAAAATTAAGACACTTTTTTTATTGGACTGTTTCTTTTTTCCATTCAAAAAGATTGATAGAATATTTAAAAAAAAAAAAAAAAAAAATGAATCCGGACTCCTCCCCCATAGAAGTCTATTTTTAGAAGTTTTATTGATGCCATCAGATGATCTTTTTATTCATTTATTGTGTAGCCCTCACGAATAACAATTTAGTTTTATATCATAACCATATCTTATAAGCGGCGATCCACGTCATCCACCTTTAATATTTATGAGATAATATATTTGTTATAGGTGGAAAATTGGAACAGACTTTCAGAGCTAAAAACTTTTTCGTCGTTGGAAAATATTTTCCAAATTCCTGAATTTGTGAATTATTTTATTCGTTGTTAATATATATATATATATATATATATATATATATATATATATATATATATATATATATATATATATATATATATATTCAACATTGCCTTCCTTCGCTCACAAAAGCTATCCATTAAGATAAAAAAAAAATAAAAAAACGTCCAGAATAAAAAAAATAAATAAAAAAGTCCAGAATTTAAAAAAATTTTGTTCCACATCGCCCTTCCTTCGCCATCAATTAAGGCAAAAAAAAATGAAAAAAAGAAAGTTTCCAGAATTATGGAGAGATTGTTTTCCAGGATTGTGATCCAGGATTGTGTTCCAGGATTATGTTCCAGGATTATGTTCCAGGATTGTTTTTCCAGGATTGTGTTCCAGATTGTGATCCAGGATTGTTCCAGGGAAAATGTTGCATTCCACAAAGTCCAGAATATTGTGTGATCCAGGAAAGATGTATTCTTAATCATCTTGCGTCCTTCAAAGGTCGTCTTGCTATATTCGGCAGCTCCCATTCCACCTTCCCCCCCCCCTCCCCGTCACCCTTTCCCCCCTCCCCCGTCACCCTTTCCCTCTTCCCCTCTTTCTTTCCTCATTCCCTCTTTCCCCACTCCCCAATCTCTCTTCCCGCTCTCTTTCTTCATTCCCCCTTTCCTCAATTCCTCTTCCCCCTCTCCCTCCTTAAGTCCCTCATCCCCCAATTCCTCTTCCCTCCTGTTCCTCCTCATTCCCCTCTCCCCAATGCCTCTTCCCCCAATGCCTCTTCCCCCAATGCCTCAGTCCCCCAATCCCTCTTCCCCCAATCCTTCTTTCCCCAATTCCTTCTCCCCTTCTCTTTCCCACCCCATCCCTCTTTTCCCAAATCTTCTTTCCCCAAGCTTTCATTCCCGAAATCCCCCTTTCCCCAATTCCTCTTCCCTTTCTCGTTCCCCAATTCCTCTTCCCTTTCTCGTTCCCCAATTCCTCTTCCCTTTCTCTTTCCCCCAATTCCTCTTCCCTTTCTCTTTCCCCCAATTCCTCTTCCCTTTCTCTTTCCCCCAATCCCATTTTCCCCTATCCTTCCCCTTCACTTCCCCAATGCCTCTTCCCTTTCTCTTTCCCCCTCACTTCCCCAATTCCTCCTCTCTTTCTCTTTCCCCCTCACTTTCCCAATTCTTCTTCCCTTTCTCTTTCCCCCAATCCCTTTTTCCCCCTCTCCTTCCCCCTCACTTCCCCCCATCCCTCTTCCCCTCTCTTTCCTCCACTCCCCCTTTGCTTCTCCCACCTAGAGGTCGAGTCGTGCCCCCCCCTCCCTCCCCCCCAGTTGTCAATCCTAAGCATGACGCAGTTCCGCCACATGGGATTTTCGATTTGGGTCGGTCGTGCTAGCTTGCTTGCCTGTGTGTGAACCCACAACACAGATTTTCGGCTTTCGGTGGAAATCCGGTCCCAATTCTGTCCTCTATGGCCCCTTCCCCCCCGGGCCCGTGGATTTTTTTTTATGTTAGAAAGGGAGTTTTATTTCATATTAGAATGTTCTTTTTTTCTTGTAAATTTTTGGTAAGTTTTTGGTATAGTTTTTTTTTTTTCTGGCAATCATAATGAGTTTTTTATTCCCCTGTATTGGAAGTTGTTTTTTCTTCTTTTTTTATATATAAATCAGGATTGAATTTTTATCTGTATTATCATGAAAGTTTTTTTTATATTAAAATGTTTTATTTTTTGGAGCAGTTGTACGATATTTTTCTTTATCATATAGTATCCGATTGAATTTTTTGCCTGTATCAGAATAGAACTATTTTTCTTTATCAAAATGGAAGTTTTTCGTTTGAGGAAGAAAGTTTTTCTGTATGAAAACGGATTTTTTTTTTATATATCAATATGGAAGATTTATCTATTTGTATTAAAATTTTTGTATTTGAAGGACACATTTTTTCAATTGGAATGGAAGTTTGAATCTATCAGAATGGATTTTTTTTATTTAACTTTTTTTTAAATCATGAAATATACATATATATATGTGTGTGTGTGTGTGTGTGTGTATATATATATATATATATATATATATATATATATATATATATATATATATATATGTAGGTATGTATAAATATATATGTGTGTATCTTTTTCAAATTCCATTACTTTTTATTTAAGTATTCAGTATTTCTCCCTTTACCCTTAAGTTTTATTCCGCCTGTAACCAGATTGTGGAATGACCTTCCTAATCTGGTGGTGAAATCGGTAGAACTTCGGAAATTCAAACTTTTCGTAAATTCTTTGTTGGTTGAGTAAGTTGATATAAGTCTCGCTTCATAGTTTATATATGACTGATCCTATAATGTTTTATATTTTTTATTCATTATAGTATATTTGCTATTTACTTACTTCCTTTCCTCACTGGACTGCTTTCCTTCTCTGTAATTTCTCTTATTAATTTCTCTTATTTCTTTCGTCTCTTTCTTATCAATTTTATACTTTTATTCGTACATAATTAAACAATGTTTTATTTTAATATATATTTACAATCTTCTGTTCTCTATTTTGTAACTCTTAATTTTCCCTTTTCCTTTTCTTATTACTTTTATATTTTTAATCTTTCATAATTTGATTTTTATTTTGATATATATTTACAATCTTCTGTTCTCTATTTTGTAACTTATTTTCTTTTTCCTTTTCTTATTACTTTTATGTTTTTAATCTTTCTTAATTTAATTTTTATTCTGATATATATTTAGAATTTTCGGTTCTCTATTTCGTAACTAATGTTCTCTTTTCCTTTTCTTCTTACTGTTATATTTTTAATCTTTCTTAATTTAATTTTTATTTTGATATATTTAGAATTTTCTGTTCTCTATTTTGTAACTTTAATTTTCCCTTTTCCTTTTCTTATTACTTTTACGTTTTTTAATCTTTCATGATTTAATAATTTTAATATATATATATATATATATATATATATTTCCAATCTTCTGTTCAATCATCTGTTCTTTATTTTTTAACTAATTTTCCCTTTTCCTTTTTTTATTCGGCCACCTCAATTGTCTCATATCAAACCATCCTTTTTATCTCTCTTATCTGTAGGCCTATACGTGCAACAGGTAGGTAGGCCTGATGTGACACCCATCTGACTAATCGAGCTATCTGACTTTAGGCCCTTATTAATTTCAGATTTTTTTTTTTGGTTATAGTTTTGGAGTGGTTTGTTGATAACGGTGAAGGTGTTCCGTTGTCAAGTAAAATGATAATGGGTTTCTGTTTGATAATGGAATTTAGGAGTTATTTGTTATTTTTTTAATATATATTGTTTTTGTTATTGATATTAAAAGTATCATTCTGATTGTTATTGTTATTGATTTATATTATTATTGTTATTGTTATTATTATTATGGTTGTTATTATTATTATTATTATTATTATTATTATTATTATTATTATTTTTTGCAAATTAGTTTTTTAAAGGTAATCTATATATATATATATATATATATATATATATATATATATATATATATATATATATATATATATATATATATATACACACTTTTATATATATATATATTATATATATATATATATATATATATATACATACTTAT
>NC_090741.1:44253581-44267041 GCF_036898095.1 Palaemon carinicauda | reverse complement strand
AACCCGCTTAGTATATTTATGTTACCTCATTGGAACTTAGAGAAATGGATCGGAAATAGGGAGGTACTGATTATTTTTTTAAAACAGGTCTCTCTCTCTCTCTCTCTCTCTCTCTCTCTCTCTCTCTCTCCAGCTCTATGCTAAGGTTCAATCAGACCCACCTTCGTGGAAATGTATTGCACAATTCAAGACTTGCAATCTATAACGGAACAGCTATGCTTTGAATAAAGCATCATTGCACACTTATAGGCTTGTTTATGCATGCGCAATGGTATTTAATGCATGCGTATGGTTGAATAATTAGGTGCAAGTAGGACCCTTACGTATTAAGCAAACAGTGTAAGGTAGACAGTTGAGGAAGCCTAGTTGATATATATATATATATATATATATATATACATACATACATACATACATACATACATACATACATACATACATACACACACACTTTCGGAGTGGGAATAACTTAACGTAGTGAAAGGGTTTTTGCATAGCCATGATCAGCAAATCTATACTTGTCAGGGCCACCCATATTAGGTTAATTTCACGTGAGCTATCAGAACAGAATCTTCCAACATCACCAATCCGCACGGATCAGCGTGGTGACGAAAATGGCCTTTGTCCTGCAGTGGACTAGAAACGCTGCATTTGTATTTTTATAAATGTATACTGTAAAAATATATATGTATATATATATATATATATATATATGTAAAAATTATATAAATATAATTTATATATATATACATATATATATATATATATATATGTATATATATACACACACACACGTGAGGTAAGAAAACGTCAATATACTTGCTGACTACTTGTGAATGTAAGTGTGTACGAATATTAATTTGTACTTTATAGAATTACACTTATAAAACTCCTTAACCAGTCTCGAAAATAATATTTGAAAATTGGATGTTGAGATGTGATGGGGCAAATGTCCACCTATATCACCTTAGCATCCATCTCTCCTAAAAAGCCATAAAACTATTATATGTTTAATTTATATATATATATATATATATATATATATTATTTATTCGTATATATGTGTACTTATTGGAATTTTTTAGTTACAAATGATTATGTTTTTCCTCAATGTCGAAACTCAGGAATTCCTTTTCTTGTTTCCTTCCGGTCTGGGCTGGAAACAAACCCCAAAGGAGGGCCCCTCTTGTGTTGACATTTACACCTGAAAAGGAAGTCTAAATGATTTCATCGCTAATATTGTATTTTCCCGTTCGGTACTGGCTCATTAATAATATAATTAGCGTCGCATTAAACAGCTCATTAAGCATTTTGTAAATTACTCTATTGAGGAATTAATTATTAACGATGTCATTAACCAAATTACTTGTCTAATATTGACTAGAAAACTTTGATGTATTATGAAATCTGTACCAATTATTGTGCTTGACTTTTTCGGTCATTATCCTCTGTTCAAAATGGCTGGATTTTAAGGTATTCAACATTTAAAGATTTAAAGGTCGCTCATGAATGGCAGAGGCAAGGGACAGTGACATTGCCATAGCAATCAGGACAATGCCCTAGAGACTGATCATATATTATATGATCAGCGCCCAAGCCTCTTCTCCACCCAAGCTAGGACCAGGGAGGGCCAGGCAGTGGCTGCTGATGACTCAGCAGATAGACCTATAGGCTCCCTCAAACCCCCCAACCTTAGCTCACAAGGATGGTAAGGTTGCAGACACTAATGGCACTAACGAGTCTGAGCGGGACTCGAACCCCCGACTGGGAAACACCAGGCAGAGATGTTATCGATCAGGCCACAGCGAGGGACCGCATATGACTGCCTTGCCTACAGTGTTCTTTTTATGGTGTACTGTAGGCAGTAGCATTGGTTCATTTCAGGTTTTAAGAAATGTTGCTGTGGCCTGATTGGTAACGTCTCTGCCTGGTGTTTGCCAGTCGGGGGTTCGAGTCCCGCTCAGACTCGTTAGTGCCATTCGTGTCGGCAACCTTACCATCCTTGTGAGCTAAAGTTGGGGGGTTTGGGGGAGCCTATAGGTCTATCTGCTGAGTCATTAGCAGCCACTGCTTGGCCCTCCTTGGTCCTAGCTTGCATTGAGAGGAGGCTTGGGCGCTGATCATATAATATATGGTCAGTCTCTAGGGCATTGTCCTGATTGCTAGGGCAATGTCACTGTCCCTTGTCTCTGCCATTCATGAGCGACCTTTAAACCTTTAAATGTTTGAAGGCTGTTTTAACCATTGTTTTCCTTTGCGCGATATACGAAATATCCAATCGGCTACTTCTTGTATGTTAATCCGTACTCTTAATGCATAGCTCTGATTCGTTGCCTTTGGATATTTATAAGTTATTTTTCTTGAGGTTATTTATGCCCGATGTTATGTGAATTCAATGTTAATATACATTTGTGGCTAGCTGTTGGAATGTGTGAAAGTAGCGGCATGGTAGTATCAATACGTACACTATATATATATATATATATATACTGTATATATATGCATATATATATATATATATATATATAATATATATACATTATATATACCGTATATATAATATATATATATTTATAATATATATATATATATATATATACAGTATATATATGATATATACAATATATATTTATATAATGTATATATTATATATATATATATATATATGTGTGTGTGTGTGTGTGTGTATACCTTAAGTGGTGAAAGGGTTTGTGTATCGCCTGATCAAGCAAATCTGTGAGCGATCAGAGCAAAGTTCTCCCACCATCACCAATCCGTATTACCCAGCTAGGTGATGAAAATGGCCAAACCCCAGACATGCCTAAGGACATATGTGAGGCCTTTGTCTTGCAGCGGACTAGAAACGACTGCATTTGTTGTTGATATATACACATGTAATTAATTAAAGTCCTCTTAGTTATATGACATTTCTCAATATTGGAGTATTCATAACGCATTTATAATGGCACTCTATATTCATAAACCAATTTACCGTTTTTATTTTCCTTAAAAGAATTCGTAATGCAATCTGCCATTTTAGATTAAACATAGCTGATTGCTAAGCCATCCAATTTGGTAGGAAACAACTTCATTTTGAAAAGGGGCGATGAGTTGTGGACTGTGTTTCAAGCACCTGGCCTTTGTGTCAAGTACAATACTGAGATCATGAGATCATTGTTTATAACAACGCTTCTCTTGGCTCAATTGTGGGTGACGAATTATTTTTTATGAATATTTTTTTTTTCTGGCTGATTTAACTGCCTTTTGTGGCTTCTGCTACTGTTTTTTTACTGCTTTTTATTACTCGACTTAGTTTAAGAGCCCTTTCCTGCTCTATTGCTATTTATACTGATTGGTTTATTCACTTCTAGATTTATATAGTTTGTGGGAATGGTGATGTCAGTTTTGCCTGCTGCTATGTGCTGTACGTTGCTGCTTTTCTTACCTCCACCAACGAAGTTGGAAGGAGGTTATGTTGTCCCCTGTGTGCATGTTTGTTTGTGAACAGCTTCCTGACCACAATTTTAATCGTAGAGTAATGAAACATGCAGGGATTAATTATGTAAAAGCTGAAAATGATTAAAATTTAGAAGCTCAAGGTCAAAGGTCAAGCAAAGTGTCCAATTCACCTAATCAGCCATGAATTTGGACATCGTTGTCACAGAGACTTCAAACTTGGTTCATATATGAGAGTATGAAAATCCTCGCTAATTAATACAGTACATGTTAAGGTCAAGGTCAGTGTCAAGAAATAAGTTACCGCAGCAGAGGTCTGCGCTCTACCGAGTGCCCCTCTAGTTGCTTTTGTTATTGGCGGTCTCTTGATTTGACTACTTTTTCTTTTTTTCTACATTCATGAATTTCAATTGATGCTTCAGTGATTTTTGTTGGTTTTGAAATATTTTTTTTTTATCATTGGAATTTTTTCTTGCTAATACACCCTACTCTCATGAATAAGTGCATCATTTGTCGTCTCTGTTTTAAATTATTTGATTCAGATTTTGTTTGCTCTGTTGTTTTTGTCATCCTTCTATATATATTTATTTTTTTGTTCCCTCTTGGTGTTACTACTTTTTTATTACTAAATTCATTTGTTGGTGTTTGTGCTGCTGTAACTTTATTCAATGATTCCGTCTGATTGAGTTACTGCTCTTGTCAGTACGTTTCCTTGCGGTTTTTACCTTCTGCTTTTGCTGCTTTTACTATCCGTATCCTTGGTATTTTCACCTTCTTGTATCACTGCTTGCTTTTACCGCTATGTTTTACCTGCTGCTTATACTACCCGTTTCCTTGCTATTTTCGCTCTCTAGTATCACTGTTTTTACGACTGCTTTTATTTGGTGCTTTGAACACTGTTTTTATCTGCGGCTTTTACGTCTCTGCATTTATCTGCTGTTTTTATCGCTCTGCTTTTATCTGCTGCTTTTAATACTCTGCTTTTATCTGCTGCTTTCACGACACTGCTTTTATCTGCTGCTTTCACTGCTCTGCTTTTTATCTGCTACCTACACGTGTCCTTCCTGTTTTACCTTCCAATATTACTTCTTTTATCTGCTGCTTTTCTAGTAATACTGCTTTTATTTGCTGTTTTTTTCCAGTATTACTACTTTTATCCACTGCTTTTCTAGTATTAGTGTTTTTATCTGATACTTTTCCAATATTACTGCTTTTATCTGCAGCTTACACGTTTTCTTGTTTTACCTTCCAGTATCACTTGCTTCTATCTGCTGCTTTTCCAATATTACTGCTTTATCTGCTGCTTTTACTACTCATCTGCATTTTTTTCCTCTGCTTTTAATGCAGCTTCGGTGAACAAGCCGTCAGGGGGAAAACTCATTTCTATGGCAGCCTCACCTTTAAACTCTTGCATACAAAATCATTTTAACTTTTTATTTTAAACCGGTCTGCTGTTATGCAGTTTCATTCCGGGGAGGTATTATGGCAGGCGCTTAATTCAGATGCTGAAAATCTCTCTCTCTCTCTCTCTCTCTCTCTCTCTCTCTCTCTCTCGCTAAAAGCGGTTTGTTCGAAATCCAGCATATGTTAAGAGTTGAATTGGGTGCCTAATCGTTAGTAGACTGTTGAGAGAGAGAGAGAGAGAGAGAGAGAGAGAGAGAGAGAGTTAATTTTTTGGAACCGGAAAATATTGTTTTCGTGTGTGTGTGTATATATATATATATATATAATAATATACTCTCTCTCTCTCTCTCTCTCTCTCTCTCTCATTACTAAAAGTGCTCCTTCTAGAATGAATGAAAAGTACGTTTACCTTATGTGGTGAAGACCTTTGCAAATTGACTGAAAGCATTTTATTCAATCTTGCAATAGACAGGAGTGAAAAAGTGTTTGTTTTATTGATAGATCGGTTAACTTTCGGTATTTGCTGACGTCATCTGGTGCATCAGGCCCCCCCCCCTCTCTCTCTCTCTCTCTCTCTCTCTCTCTCTCTCTCCCCCCCTCTCTCTCTCTCTCTCTCTCTCTCTCTCTGACTTTTACAACGCTCCTTACTGGCCAGATCCAAAATATTTTAACTTTATTGAGACCCAAAAAAAAGTGATTAAGATTGTTAATGGTAATTTTCACTGAAATGTAAAACGTTGTTATTATAAATAGCATATTTAAGAAGCTGGGAAGGTTACTACTACTACTACTACTACTACTACTACTACTACTACTACTACTACTACTACTACTTATTATTATTATTACAATTTGTAAAGATGATTTAATAACTTCTTGTAATGTTACATATAATGTTAATAATAATTTCGCATTTATAGTTTTGAGAGAGAGAGAGAGAGAGAGAGAGAGAGAGAGAGAGATAATTACTTTTTCAGAAAGGTAAGATAATGCTTTCGTACATATGGAGAGAGAGAGAGAGAGAAGAGAGAGAGAGAGAGAGAGAGGAGAGAGAGAGAGAGAGAGAGTGAGTGAGAGAGAGCGAATTGCTTTTTCAGAAAGGTAAAATGTTTTCCTACATATGGAGAGAGAGAGAGAGAGAGAGAGAGAGAGAGGTTTTCAGTAAAGCAAAACTTGTTTTCATATAATATATATATATATACATATATATATATATATATAAATAAATAAAGAGAGAGAGAGAGAGAGAGAGAGAGAGAGAGAGAGAGAGAGGATAAAATTACATAGTTTTCAGAAAGTGCAAAATATTATTGTTTTCGTTCATATGCAGAAAGCAAGCTTTGAATATACGAGTAGCCTAACATCCATGGAGACCATTTGAATAACAGTCATGATATAAAGGCTCCCCCCACCCCCCACTACCCCAACATCCTAATTAAAAAGCCCCCCCCCCCCCCTCCCCCCCTTCTAAATCTAAACTCAAGGGACGCTAGTGTATTTTGTAATTCTAAATTGCAATGTAAACCTCCACATGCGGCATGAATGATACACTAAATACGCTATTGCAAGCTGGCTTGTGTGTATTTTTTCCAGTGTGTATATTTGTCCTGTGTATACAGAGATACGTTTGAATGTTACTGCGGTTATTTGCAGTGTCTGGTTTGACTGAGATATTATTATTATTATTATGTTTGAACATGAGAAAACATATGTATATCGATTTTACGGCCTGTCAAGTTTACATAACAAACTTATTAGATTTCTAAATCTTTATTAAACGCCTAATCATGATTGTTAAACGTATATTTTCGAAGTATAAATGAAGTTGGACCCAAGTTTTTTTTTCATTTTTTTTTCTTTTTTTTTTTTTTGCATTTTAACTGGTATTATTACGCGTATGAAACTTGTATTGGCGCTGGTAACTATAATTGTAGAACTTATATTGATAATTTAGAAAAAGACCTGAGAAAAAATTTATTATTATTATTATTATTATTATTATTATTTAGACAAAATACCCAAATAATCACTTGTGATCAGGACAATGCCATGAGATATGTAGCCTTTCAGTAAATCCCTTCCGATTCCAGTTCTGGAATGTCAAATCCCTTGGAATTTGTCATTCCCAAACAGGAATAGCGCGGGTCATTCCAGTTCGGATAACTGATTATTATTGCTGCCATTTACGTTGTATTGATTTGCACGTTTGTTTGTTTTTGGAATCGTTATTTCGCTTTAGAGAGAGAGAGAGAGAGAGAGAGAGAGAGAGAGAGAGAGAGAGAATAACAAAATGTGTCCCCGGAGATTGCAAACGAATAAGGGGAAGGCGTTGAAGACGATGTTTTGACGAATTAAGAAAATTTGCGTGTATAGACCGTCATTGAAAGACCATAAACGGACGTGAATAGAAAGGCATGTGTGATGCTTTTGTCCTGCAGTGGACTAGCAACGGCTGATGTATATATTATACATATATATATATATATATATATAATGTATATGTATGTATATATATATATATATATAATGTATATGTATGTATATATATATATATATATAATGTATATGTATGTATATATATATATATATATTATATAATGTATATGTATGTATATATATATATATATATATACATATATATATATATATATGTATATATGTATATACATATATGTGTGTGTATGTATATACATATACATATACATACATATATATATATATATATATATATGATATGCACACATACGCATCTTCATAGACGTATCATTACTTGTCACTCACGACTCACCAATAATATCTTTGCGTGCAATCTATTCCTGCTGGCATGAATGAGCCGAACTTGTTCTTTTTCGTTCTATCTCTCTGTGAGAATGAAGGTCTATACAGCCCATCCGTAGCACAAGTTTCCAATGTTACTGGCAATGTGCAATGTTTCACATTGCTCAGTTATGTAGGTATATTATGCAACATGCAGTTTTGCAAGGAGGTAAAGCTGTAATTAGTATATAGTTGATTTGGTGTTTATTAGCATATGATGGATCTAGTGTCATGTAAACTTTATTTACTAAATCGTATTGTTTAGTGCATGTTTACATTATTTTTTTTTTCATTTTCTATTTTGTATATCTATCATCCTCGTATACATATTTCACATAGTGGCTCTCCAGTCTCCGGTATTTCCGTTTTTTATAAGCCTATTTGAATAAGCCGATAAAAAATTTGTGTAATAGTTTCAGAAGTGTCCATAGAATGTACAGTATATAAGTATCTTGGGTAATTTCTTTGGTACATGACATTTTTAACCTTTGTGACGGCCGAGAGACGGTTGTGAACTCAAAAGGCAGTATGAAAGCAACCGAGTTAATTTATTATAGAACACTCTCCTTTATCTACAAAACCTCAAGGCAACAGGATATTTCATGTTCGAAATACAGACAATGTTACATAGGCGACACGCAGACATGTTTATTCTGGTTCTTTTTAGTGCGAGGGAAGAGTGAAGATACAAGCATAATATATACACAAAATGAATTATGTACGATCGTGTGACACACGGTTTTGGTACACCTTAGTACTTTACGCTGTTCTCTTTGCCGTTTGCCCTTTGCCTCATGGTTTAAACCAATATCTGAATATTTACACCTTTGTTTAAGGCCTCTGCCTTTAGCTGTTAACTCCCCTATGTTAAGCACTCTAGCCTTTATATAGTTGCGATAGCTTTCTTGAAACTTACCCGACTTGTTCTCTTTTTATGGTTGGAAGTTCGAGCCCCGCTCAAGCTCGATAGCTTTTTATAGTGAACGTAATTACGCCCTCCTTGCGAGCTTAGTGATGGAGGAAATTATAAGTCTACTTGCTTAGTGATTACCAGCTATTACGTGAGTCTTTTGGCAAACTGCTATTAGGTCTTACAGAAAGACTCGCTGAATATGACTGGTTTATAAAATGCGACAAAAGAAATTTATATACAAACGGTTGAGGATAACAATGACATAAAAGATTTTAACAATATGAAACATGCATTTGCAAGCTTAAACTGTGTTTCCTATTATCTGTGAGAGAGAGAGAGAGAGAGAGAGAGAGAGAGAGAGAGAGAGAGAGAGAGAGAGCGAGCAATGGCATTACAATGTATGAGCTTGTATGAAATACACGTGCATTACATTCTCCATGATTCTATTATTATTATTATTATTATTATTATTATTATTATTATTATTATTATTATTATTATTATTACTACTTGCTAAAAAGTTGGATGCTATAAGCCCAAGGGCCCCAACAGGGAAAATAGCCAAGTGAGGAAAGCAAAAGAGGAAAATAAAATATTTTATGAAGTTACAACATTAAAATAAATATCTCCTATATAAACTATAAAAAAAAACTTAACAAAACAAGAGGAAGAGAAATAAGATAGAATAGTGTGCCTGAGTGTACCCTCAAGCCTTAGTTGAGAGAGTAAGTGGGCGCTGATCATACTTATAGTCCATTTTTTTTAGCGATGCACATTTGCACCGACTCGCGGCGGTGCCCTTTTAGCTCTGAAAAGTTTCCTGATCGCTGATTGGTTAGAATTATCTTGTCCATCCAATCAGCGATCCGGAAACTTTTCTGAGCTAAAAGGGCACCTCCGCGAGTCGGTGCAAACATGCATCGCTAAAAGAAATGGTCTATAGTACACGTCACCTATAACAGAGTCCAGCAATCGCTCACAACAAATTATGATAGTCTTAGTACTCTTGAAATTTGAAAGGTCATTAATCTCACTTTATAAAACACATACTGTACTTCAAATTATTTTTCATGCAAGGATTAGGACATAGTAGGCCTGTAGGACAGTGTGTTGTACCTTGCCTTTACCACTCATGATGGACATTTAACAAACCCTTTTTATAAAACACATACTTCTACCTATTTTTCATACAAGGGTTAGGACATAGTAGGCCTGTAGGACATTGTGTTGTACCTTGCCTTTACCACTCATGATGGACATTTAACAAACCCTTTTTATAAAACACATACTTCTACCTATTTTTCATACAAGGGTTAGGACATAGTAGGCCTGTAGGACAGTGTGTTGTACCTTGCCTTTACCACTCATGATGGACATTTAACAAACCCTTTTTATAAAACACATACTTCTACCTATTTTTCATACAAGGGTTAGGACATAGTAGGCCTGTAGGACAGTGTGTTGTACCTTGCCTTTACCACTCATGATGGACATTTAAAAAACACTTTTTATAAAACACATACTTCTACCTATTTTTCATACAAGGATTAGGACATAGTAGGCCTGTAGGACATTGTGTTGTACCTTGCCTTTACCACTCATGATGAACATTTAAAAAACTCTTTATAAAACGCATACTTCTACCTATTTTTCATACAAGGATTGGGACATAGTAGGCCTGTAGGACATTGTGTTGTACCTTGCCTTTACCACTCATGATGGACATTTAAAAAACTCTTTTTATAAAACACATACTTCTACCTATTTTTCATACAAGGATTAGGACATAGTAGGCCTGTAGGACATTGTGTTGTACCTTGCCTTTACCACTCATGATGGACATTTTAAAAAACTCTTTTTATAAAACACATAATTCTACCTATTTTTCATACAAGGATTAGGACATAGTAGGCCTGTAGGACAGTGTGTTGTACCTTGCCTTTACCACTCATGATGGACATTTAAAAAACTCTTTTTATAAAACACATAATTCTACCTATTTTTCATACAAGGGTTAGGACATAGTAGGCCTGTAGGACATTGTGTTGTACCTTGCCTTTACCACTCATGATGGACATTTAACAAACCCTTTTTATAAAACACATACTTCTACCTATTTTTCTTACAAGGGTTAGGACATAGTAGGCCTGTAGGACAGTGTGTTGTACCTTGCCTTTACCACTCATGATGGACATTTAACAAACCCTTTTTATAAAACACATACTTCTACCTATTTTTCATACAAGGGTTAGGACATAGTAGGCCTGTAGGACAGTGTGTTGTACCTTGCCTTTACCACTCATGATGGACATTTAAAAAACACTTTTTATAAAACACATACTTCTACCTATTTTTCATACAAGGATTAGGACATAGTAGGCCTGACAGTGTGCTTTACCTTGCCTTTACCACTCATGATGAACATTTAAAAAACTCTTTATAAAACGCATACTTCTACCTATTTTTCATACAAGGATTGGGACATAGTAGGCCTGTAGGACATTGTGTTGTACCTTGCCTTTACCACTCATGATGGACATTTAAAAAACTCTTTTTATAAAACACATACTTCTACCTATTTTTCATACAAGGATTAGGACATAGTAGGCCTGTAGGACATTGTGTTGTACCTTGCCTTTACCACTCATGATGGACATTTAAAAAACTCTTTTTATAAAACACATAATTCTACCTATTTTTCATACAAGGATTAGGACATAGTAGGCCTGTAGGACTGTGTGTTGTACCTTGCCTTTGCCACTCATGATGGACATTTAAAAAACTCTTTTTATAAAACACATACTTCTACCTATTTTTCATACAAGGATTAGGACATAGTAGGCCTGTAGGACAGTGTGTTGTACCTTGCCTTTACCACTCATGAAGGACATTTAAAAAACTTTTTATAAAACACATACTTCTACCTATTTTTCATACAAGGATTAGGACATAGTAGGCCTGTAGGACAGTGTGTTGTAGCTTGCCTTTACCACTCATGATGGACATTTAAAAAACTCTTTTTATAAAACACATACTTCTACCTATTTTTCATACAAGGATTAGGACATAGTAGGCCTGTAGGACATTGTGTTGTACCTTGCCTTTACCACTCATGATGGACATTTAAAAAACTCTTTTTATAAAACACATACTTCTACCTATTTTTCATACAAGGATTAGGACATAGTAGGCCTGTAGGACATTGTGTTGTACCTTGCCTTTACCACTCATGATGGACATTTAAAAAACTCTTTTTATAAAACACATAATTCTACCTATTTTTCATACAAGGATTAGGACATAGTAGGCCTGTAGGACAGTGTGTTGTACCTTGCTTTTACCACTCATGATGGACATTTAAAAGACACTTTTTATAAAACACATACTTCTACCTATTTTTCATACAAGGATTAGGACATAGTAGGCCTGTAGGACAGTGTGTTGTACCTTGCCTTTACCACTCATGATGGACATTTAAAAAACTTTTTATAAAACACATACTTCTACCTATTTTTCATACAAGGATTAGGACATAGTAGGCCTGTAGGACATTGTGTTGTACCTTGCCTTTACCACTCATGATGGACATTTAAAAAACTCTTTTTATAAAACACATACTTCTACCTATTTTTCATACAAGGATTAGGACATAGTAGGCCTGTAGGACATTGTGTTGTACCTTGCCTTTACCACTCATGATGGACATTTAAAAAACTCTTTTTATAAAACACATAATTCTACCTATTTTTCATACAAGGATTAGGACATAGTAGGCCTGTAGGACAGTGTGTTGTACCTTGCCTTTACCACTCATGATGGACATTTAAAAAACTCTTTTTATAAAACACATAATTCTACCTATTTTTCATACAAGGGTTAGGACATAGTAGGCCTGTAGGACATTGTGTTGTACCTTGCCTTTACCACTCATGATGGACATTTAACAAACCCTTTTTATAAAACACATACTTCTACCTATTTTTCATACAAGGGTTAGGACATAGTAGGCCTGTAGGACAGTGTGTTGTACCTTGCCTTTACCACTCATGATGGACATTTAACAAACCCTTTTTATAAAACACATACTTCTACCTATTTTTCATACAAGGGTTAGGACATAGTAGGCCTGTAGGACAGTGTGTTGTACCTTGCCTTTACCACTCATGATGGACATTTAAAAAACACTTTTTATAAAACACATACTTCTACCTATTTTTCATACAAGGATTAGGACATAGTAGGCCTGACAGTGTGCTTTACCTTGCCTTTACCACTCATGATGAACATTTAAAAAACTCTTTATAAAACGCATACTTCTACCTATTTTTCATACAAGGATTGGGACATAGTAGGCCTGTAGGACATTGTGTTGTACCTTGCCTTTACCACTCATGATGGACATTTAAAAAACTCTTTTTATAAAACACATACTTCTACCTATTTTTCATACAAGGATTAGGACATAGTAGGCCTGTAGGACATTGTGTTGTACCTTGCCTTTACCACTCATGATGGACATTTAAAAAACTCTTTTTATAAAACACATAATTCTACCTATTTTTCATACAAGGATTAGGACATAGTAGGCCTGTAGGACTGTGTGTTGTACCTTGCCTTTGCCACTCATGATGGACATTTAAAAAACTCTTTTTATAAAACACATACTTCTACCTATTTTTCATACAAGGATTAGGACATAGTAGGCCTGTAGGACAGTGTGTTGTACCTTGCCTTTACCACTCATGAAGGACATTTAAAAAACTTTTTATAAAACACATACTTCTACCTATTTTTCATACAAGGATTAGGACATAGTAGGCCTGTAGGACAGTGTGTTGTAGCTTGCCTTTACCACTCATGATGGACATTT
>NC_090741.1:44221081-44248581 GCF_036898095.1 Palaemon carinicauda | reverse complement strand
CGTTGAAGTAATATATCCATTTTATTTATCTGTACTATTTAGAATTTATAATTGCATTTTGTGTCATATATCCTCTAATGGAGACTTCTTTAACCCCACAGCAAGAAGATAGAGAGCATCGGGAGGATGACGGCCCTCACGCAGGAGGAGGTGGTTTCCCACACGAGGACGGTGGTCCAGGGCCTCGAGGCCCTGCGGAATGAGCACAATTCCATACTGACGGGCATCAACAGCTCCCTCACGCACCAGCAGCATGCTCCCGATTCCAATGTCGTCCACGAGAAGGCGGGCATCATCCAGAAGTCCCTCGACCAGATTGAGTTGGGGCTCTCTGAGGCACAGGTGAGTTGGGAAAACTCTCTCAAACTTGCAGTTTCTACTCATTAGTTTTCATCCCCTCTTGTTCCATTGGAAATGACAGTCATGTTGATAAGACTGTACAGGATGACATGATCAGAATTGCAGTACAGTACTACCAGGTTTACAAGTAACTTTGAATATGTGCATAATACAAATTTGAATTTGGTTACAAGGATTATATCAGTCTGTGAAAAAAAATTTGTCCTGTATGGACAATTTTGGTGGCCAAGCACTAAGGAGAGTAGCACAAAAATCTCCTAGGCTCTACTCATTTTCCCTCCATTCATTGTTTACAGACATTTTACCCCATTTTGTTTTGCATTAGCTCGTATCACACAGTACTCAGAGCCTAATTTTTCCACTCCCTTAGTAGCAGTACTAAAATCATTATCTTGAACGCGTGTTAGGAACTTTTTGAACTATACAGCTGTGACTGCATGTTCTTTGTCAAGTTGTAATTGCTATTGTTCGTCATGAAGACATTTTGTGCTGCATTGTAAAGTTAACAGTAGTATTGTGACAGTGGCCCCCAAGATGATTAAGAAAAATGCTAAGATGGATAAGATTATTGTAGAAGTGGAAAAATAAATTATTTCTATGAACCTCCCTTGATATTCATATTGCTTTTTCCCTGGAGCCGACTTAATATCGAAGTTAACCACCAAAAACCAAAATAATTTTCCATTTTTTTCCCCTTTCTTCTTACCCACCAAGAGGTTATATGGTGGTTAAAGTGAACCAAGTTATCTTGCCAATAAAAAAAAAAGGCAATTTGTTCTTAACTTAATAGGTTCACGCTTATCTGGATTGACAAGAAGCCATTAGAATGTAATACGATTACCAAAAGCACTATTTGTAAAAAAGCAATGGTTTTGAAACTGCATTAAGAGGAGGAGGAGCCTCATATTCAAGTGATATTGGGAGATGTTAAGAATGCGGGAAACTTGTGCAAAATTATGTAGAAACACATCACCCAAAAAAGGCTTCTGCAGGATGACCAGTGAATCTATTTGCTGATACTGTAATACTAAGTCACATTTTTAAATATAAAACTTACCCGCTGGTTATATAAAAGAGCTGAAGTCCCTGACGCCAGGGCAGAAAATTCAAATCTCGCGCTATCGAAGATACGCCAGGTGTACCAACCGCACCCTAGCGGTAGAACAGGTGGAACTATACACCAACTCCAGTTCTTCTCTCTGCCGTCATAGCTGACTGACATACAGAAGTTCGCTCTCGTGTTTTTACTCTTTTGGGAAGTTGTTTGGTGATGTACAACGTTCTTTTTGAGTTTAAGCTATCGTTGATTAATTTTCCTTGGTTCTTATCTTGAAATCTTTTTGTTTGAGATTTTCTTTATTGTTTTTTCCCTTACTTTTTGCTTGTCGGTCTCTCACGTTAACTTTAAAATGGCCGACTCCTCCCCTGCTCAGCGTAGGTGTGTTAGTGAGGGTTGTCGTACACGACTTCCTAAGGGATCTATTGATCCTCATTCTATTTGTGTAAAATGTAGGGGTAAATTTTGTTCATTAGATGATAGGTGTAATGAGTGTCTTTCCTTAACTGATGATGATTTTGGTACTTACGATCGTTATGTTAGGAGATTAGAGAGAGATAGACTTAGGCGTAGTTCTTCCCGATCTGTGGATAGAACCTTACCTAATTTAGCCTGTTCCTAATCCTGTTCCTTCCCCTGTGGTGGTAGATCAGGAACCTACTATGAAGGACATGTTTACTGCTATTTTGTCTCTTGGTGAGAAAGTTGAGTCCTTAGCAGCCGATAGAAATACTATCTTTTCAGAGTTAAAGGTATTGAAAAACCGTGATCCTATCGGAACTGTGGAAAGTGTTTCAGTATCTGATGTGGTACCGAAGAATCGTGACTCTCTCGGTGTTGTGACAAGTGTTGATAATGTGGTTAGTGTTGCGGAAGGTGCGTCGACTCGAGTGTCTGATGTGGTACCGAAGAATCGTGACTCTCTCGGTGTTGTGACAAGTGTTGATAATGTGTTTAGTGTTGCGGAGGGTGCGTCGGCACGATCTTGTCGTTCACCTAGCCTTAGACCTCTTTCGAGCTCTCGAACCCATGGGAGAAGTAATGTCGAACGGCTTAAGGGAACGAGAAGCATCATCAATCGTGCAGACGTCCCCTCGAACGTTCCTGTTGCCGTAGCTCAGGTCGTTCACCCTCATCGTAGGAAAGGTGAGGTTCATACGTTATCCCCGTCTTCCGATGAAGGGTCGGGGAGTGAGATCTGGCGGCGAGCGTCGAGACCGCTTAAACGCTCCCATGTTGATTTGGACGCGGCGCGTCAAAACACACAGCGTCGGGAATCGCCTGTGCGGCCAGGATGTAGTTCGTGGGGTTCACCGGAACGTTTCCGTTCTCCCAGCGCTTGCACTCCGGCCAAACGTTCAGATCACCGTGTTCGTGCGGATATGATTCCTTCCGATTCGGACCTTGTAACTATTCATGCACCTCCTCTTCCATCGGATTGGCTTTCTTCCCCTGAAATGCGTGGTGACATTAGTGCGAATCTTCCTTCTAGGAGTTCTGTTGATCCGAAATGGACTGCGCTTTTGTCTATGAAGGAACAACTCTCTTCGTTGATGGATTCTTATCAACCAAGTGTTGGCGTTGTGTCTGGGCGTTCGATGTCAGACCAGTTATCGCACAAACGTTCGATGGTATATGGCCTTGACGAGTTATCACTTAGACGGTCTCCCATTCACAGTGTTCAACGCCAGGTTGATTTTGATGAGTCGCGTCAGAGAGTTTTGGTTGACCAGTTTGCGTTTTCTGGTCGCGGGGAAGAGCGTCGGCGTCGACAAGTGGACGAGACGCGGCAACAATTTGAAGTAGTGGATCGCCCGCGGCAACAACTTTTGGACGCGGCGCGTCAAAACATTGGTTTACAGCGGCGACATCCTGACTCCTTTGATCGCTCGCAGCAACAATCCTCGGACTTTACGCGACCTCGCGGCGATCTTCAACAGTTACCGTCTGATTTCAAGCGTTCTTCTGTTCAACAACAGTTGAATTCTAAGCGGTCTAAGCAGTTGTTGGTTGAGGATGATCGTCTACATGTCCGTGTTTCGCATCAATCTACTTCTACTTCTCCCCACCCAATTGACTCAGATGTTGGCCTTGACAGGCAGTCCCATCCAGACGTTGTTCCTTCGGTTCAGGCTGCAGCTGTTGCTGCACTGCCAGAAGACGAACCAGAGGAAAAGTCGGATGAGGATAATCCTATTGAGGAAGTCTCTGAGAATGAGGAGGAGAAGCATTATCAGCATGCTGTGGACCTTCGCAAGTTTATGCTTATTTTGACTGGAATTTTCCCGGATTCTTTTACCCCTGTGGCCCCTCGTTCTCCGCCTTCTGAATTCATCTTAGGTAAAGCTACTAAGGTTCCAGTTTACACCAAGATGGTTCTTTCTCGATCTTCTAAGCGGGCCTTGAAGTTAATGGGTTCTTGGTTGGACTCCAAGAAAGCTTTTGGCAAGACGGCCTTTGCCTTTCCTCCCGCTAGGTTAGCCTCTAAATCTAGTGTGTGGTATGAGACTGGTGAAGTGTTGGGCTTGAGTTTTCCTTCGTCTGCCCAAGGGGATTTTTCAAGTTTGGTAGATGCTTCTCGTCGTCTTGCCTTAAGGAAGACGAAGATTTGGTGGTCCATTCCAGAGTTCGACCATTTGCTTAAAGGTCTTTTCAGGGCCTTCGAAGTTTTTAATTTTTTGGACTGGGCTTTGGGGGCTTTGAGTAAGAGGGTCTCTGATATGACGGAAACGGACACTAGTGGTTTGGTTCATTTGATGTCCTGCTTGGACAAAGGTGTGAGAGATGGCTCCAACGAACTTGCTGCCTTGTTTACAGCTGGAATTCTCAAGAAAAGGGCCACGATGTGCTCCTTCCTCTCCGCAGGAGTGTCTCCCTATCAGAAGACAGGCCTTCTTTTCGCACCTTTGTCTAATTCTTTATTTCCTCAGGAATTAGTGGGCGAGGTGGCTACTGCTCTCACTCAGAAGGCCACACATGACTTAGTTACTCATTCGACTAGGAAAGTTTTGCCTCCGTCTTTCTCCTCTCGAAAACCTAAGGAATCTTCTTCTGGGTTTCGTCCTCAGTCCTTTCGTGGGAAACCCTCTGGGAGAGGCTCTTTTAAACCAGAAGGAAGGAAACCTAGAGGCAGAGGGGGCAAGTCCGGCCGAGGTAAAGTCTGACTGCCCTCTCCTTCAGACAGCAGTGGGGGCCAGGTTGACTCACTTTTGGGAGGCTTGGGAGAGGAATGGAGCGGACCCCTGGTCCGTCCAGGTGTTAAAGGAAGGCTACAAGATCCCCTTCCTGACCAATCCTCCTTTAGTCACAGATCCAGTGGATCTTTCGCCCAAATACAGAGAGGGTCCCAAGAAACAAGCCATGCTTCTACAGATGTCTCTTTTATTAGAGAAACGAGCAATAGAGGAAGTGCAAGATGTTACGTCTCCGGGGTTTTACAACCGCCTTTTTCTAGTACCCAAGAGTTCCGGGGGGTGGAGACCGGTTCTGGACGTAAGTGTGCTCAATGGTTACGTCCAAAACTCGACGTTCACCATGGAGACTCAGAAAACAGTTCTGGCAGCTGTGAGGAAGGACGATTGGATGGTCTCTTTAGATCTTCAGGATGCCTATTTCCACCTTCCGATTCATCCCAGCTGCAGACGTTATCTGAGGTTCATGGACGGAAACAAGGTCTTCCAGTTCAGGGCTCTTTGTTTCGGACTTTGCACGGCTCCTCTATTGTTCACCAAGATCATGCTGAACGTGGCAAGCATGCTGCATTCGAGGGGAATCAGGGCCTCTCTGTATCTGGACGATTGGCTGATAAGAGCCTCCTCAGCCGATTGTTGTTTGAAGGACCTCAAGATGACTTTGGATCTCTCCAGAGAACTGGGTCTCCTGGTGAGCTCGAAAAAATCACAACTCATTCCATCCCAGGAGATTCTTTATTTGGGGATGGAGATTCACAGTCGGAGTTTTCGGGCTTTTCCGTCGTCGGTGAGAATCCAAGCAGCCCTCCTAAAAGTACAAACGTTCCTGAAGAGAGATCTTTGCTCCGTCAGAGATTGGATGAGCCTTCTGGGGACTCTCTCGTCGTTAGAGAAGTTCGTGACCCTGGGGAAGTTGTTCTTGCGTCCTCTTCAGTTTCATCTCAACCGCCATTGGAAGAAAGGGGACAGCCTCGACAGGGATTGCATTCCCATCTCGACTTCCATCAAGTCTCATCTTCAATGGTGGAACAACGAGCCCAGACTGAAAGAAGGCTTGTCTTTACTTCAGAGGAACCCAAACCTCGTGTTGTGTTGCGACGCCTCCAACTCGGGGTGGGGAGCCACTCTAGAGAAGCAGGAACTTTCGGGGACTTGGACGGTAGAGCAAACCTCTCTCCACATCAATCAAAAAGAGCTTTTAGCTATTCATCTGGCTCTCATCGGCTTCGAAAAGCAGATCAGGGGCAAGGTAGTCCAAGTCAATTCGGACAACACGACAGCTCTGGCCTATATTGCGAAACAAGGCGGGACCCACTCTTGGCCTCTGTTCGAGATTGCAAGACTGCTCCTCATCTGGGCGGAGGAAAGGGAGGTGACTCTTTTGACGCGGTTCATCCAGGGAGTCAACAATGTGAGCGCAGACAGACTCAGCAGGAAAGGTCAGGTTCTCTCCACAGAATGGATTCTGCACCCGGACATCTGCAAGAGTCTGTGGCGGTTATGGGGTCGACCTCTCGTGGATCTCTTTGCCACCGCGAAGACCAAACGACTAGAGTGTTATTGCTCTCCGGTTCCAGATCCCGAAGCTTTTCACATAGACGCTTTTCTGATGAACTGGTCACACATGGAGGTTTATGCCTTTCCTCCGTTCAAGATCCTTTACAAAGTGATTCAGAAGTTCGTTTCACACGAGGAGACCAGAATGACTCTGATAGCTCCGTTCTGGCCGTCAAGAAGCTGGTTTCCAGAGGTACTGGAATGGATGGTGGATGTCCCGAGAAGCCTTCCCATGAGACCCGATCTTCTCAGACAACCTCACTTGGCCCGAAATCATCAAAACCTCCGAGCTCTACGTCTGACTGCCTTCAGACTATCGAAAAACTCGCTAGAGCTAGAGGATTTTCGAAGAAGGCAGCCAAGGCAATTGCAAGGGCAAGAAGGTCTTCAACCATCAAGGTGTATCAGTCCAAGTGGGAGTTGTTCAGGGAATGGTGTAGAACTAACGCGATTTCCTCTTCCAGTACATCGCTTTCCCAAATAGCAGATTTTTTCTTGGACCTTAAAACTAAGCATAACTTCTCGTCATCAACTATTAAAGGTTACAGGAGTATGTTGGCGACGGTTTTTCGACACAGGAACCTAGACCTTTCTGATAATAAGGATCTACGAGATTTACTTAGGTCTTTTGATACGACCAAGATGATTCAAACGGCTCCCATCGCCTGGAATTTGGATGTTGTCCTTAAATTTCTCATGAGTGACAGATTTGAGCCTTTACACTCGGCTTCATTTAAGGACTTAACCTTGAAAACCCTTTTTCTAGTTACCCTCGCCACTGCGAAAAGAGTTAGTGAAGTTCACGCTTTAAGCAAGAACATTGGTTTTCGGAATGGGAAAGCCATTTGTTCTTTGCAACTGGGGTTTCTGGCCAAGAACGAAAACCCTTCTCGACCATGGCCCAAATCCTTCGAGATTTCTAACCTTTCGGATTTGGCTGGCGATGAATTGGAAAGGGTTCTCTGTCCAGTTAGAGCTCTACGTTGTTATGTGGACAGAACTAAGAATCTGAGAGGTAACTCAGACGCTCTGTGGTGTGCAGTTCGGAAACCCTCGATGCCCATGTCCAAGAATGCCTTGTCTTTTTTCGTTAGATTGTTGATTCGAGAAGCTCATGCTCAGTGTGATGAGTCGGATCAGAGGCTCCTCAAAGTCAAGACACATGAAGTCAGAGCGGTAGCGACTTCAGTGGCCTTTAAACAGAACCGTTCTCTGCAAAGTCTGATGGATACAACATTTTGGAGAAGTAAGTCTGTTTTTGCATCCCATTATTTGAAGAATGTTCAGACTCGCTATGAGGACCTTTTTACGTTGGGTCCTTTTATAGCTGCTAATGCGATAGTAGGTGAATGATCTACCACTACGTTCCCTTTTTTCCTAATACCCCTTTTCTATCTCTTGGAACTCGTTTTTTATGGTTGTTTGTGGAGATTGGGCGTCAGTCTTCCGCAATCTTTGATTTGGCTAGGTGGTCATTTTGTTCCTTGAGTGCACCCGGAACAAGGGTATTGGTTGAGGTCCTGTCATGTTATAGGTGTTTGTACCGTTTGACAGCTCCTAGAGATTTTCAGCCCGAGTGGATTACTGGATCTCTTAAGGATAGCGGACGAAATGAGGCAGAGTATCATTGCTGTCAGCTTCCTTATCAGGTGAGAACTGCTTAAGTTTATTGTATGTAACCCTTAAGTGAATTTTCTGTATGTAGCTGTCTCTGACCCGCCACCAAGGGGTGTCAATCAGCTCTTTTATATAACCAGCGGGTAAGTTTTATATTTAAAAATGATATTTTCATAATAAAATAAATTTTTGAATATACTTACCCGCTGGTTATATAAATTTAACACCCTCCCTCCTCCCCTCTAGAGACTACCTATGGTATGGCTATGAGGCATGGAAGAACTGGAGTTGGTGTATAGTTCCACCTGTTCTACCGCTAGGGTGCGGTTGGTACACCTGGCGTATCTTCGATAGCGCGAGATTTGAATTTTCTGCCCTGGCGTCAGGGACTTCAGCTCTTTTATATAACCAGCGGGTAAGTATATTCAAAAATTTATTTTATTATGAAAATATCATTTCATGCCATTTTAAAGAAAATGTAAAAACAGTCTTGTCTAGATCCTTTGTCAAAACTGAATGCAAGTGTAAAAAAAGATGTTTGTCCGCGAAGGATAAATCAAATGATATGGTTACTGATCGTGAACGTCGTTCGAGACGTAAAATTCTCATGGAGGATAATAATTCCAAGCGCCTCCTCCTCCTCCTCCTCCTCCTCCTCCTCCTCCTCCTCCTCCTCCTCCTCCTCCTCCTCCTCCTGTCTACCTTTAATTTTCTCATGATGCACATATCTTGAAACTTTCTTTTCCGGTTCTCACCATTCTGGTCACGACTTAGCTAAGAACTTGGATTTTAAGATTGAAGCAATCTATTGAAGTATCTTGCAGTAAATAGAAAAATTATTTCAAAATAACCTTACCACACTCGTTGAGAGTAAAATGAGAAGTCGGTAATGAGAAAGTCCTGTAAGTGCTATAGGAAATCTTATCTTTTAACCTTATGTTTAACTATCTGCAAAAGCTATTCAGGAAAGTTTAAGTATAAGACATTGTTTACTATCATCATATCTCTAAAATATTGTTCTGGTGTGTGCATCATTCCCAAGATATCAGCAGAAAACATGAATGATATTCAGTAGTAATGTTTTAGTGTGGGTACTTGTATGGTATGCTTATCCAAACTTTTCTTCTACTCCCACAGATTATGCTGGCCCTAGCGTCGCACTTGCAGACTGTTGAGGCCGAGAAGCAGAAGCTCCGCGCACAGGTGAGAAGGTTGTGTCAGGAAAATGCCTGGCTCCGGGACGAGCTAGCCTCGACGCAGCAGAAACTGCAAGCGTCAGAGCAACACGTAGCGCAACTGGAGGAGGACAAGAAGCATCTAGAGTTTATGTCAACTATCAAAAAATACGATGCTGACGTCCAGGTACGATTTTTGTCTGTGAGTTTTTTTCCTGAGTTTGAAAGCTTTCATCGTATAGCATTACCACCTTACCTGTAATTTAACCCTTTTACCCCCAGGCTCTTTGGAAATTTCCAACCCTTAACCCCCAAGGGGTTATTTTTTCCCCAGCACATTTTGCAGTATATATTTTTTAAATTGCTCTAACAGCCTTAATTTTTGTCATTGAGAGGTCAGGTTGGTCTCATTCTCTTGGAAAATGTCTGAATTTTCTCAAAAAATTATTAAAAATATGAAGAAAAATTTTTTTTATAGCATTTTTTTGCAAGGACGTACTGGTACGTCCATGGGGGTAAAGGGATGGGTTTTGTGAAACGTACCAGTACGTCCTTTGGGGGTAAAAGGGTTAAAAACTAAAAAATGATTGTATTTCTCCCGTAGGACTCGGAGTCTTCAATGGAAGAAAAGAAAGACAAAAGTGACGACCCCGTAGTCGATCTTTTCCCAGACGACGATGCAGATGATAGGGCAGGTAATATCCATGAATTATTTTTCTTTGACTTTTTTTTCCTATATACATTTCAGCGGTATATTTCTTATCACTTCAGTTCTTACTGTACTCTTCAAGGTTTACTGTACTGCTGTACTCTTGATTTGCACAAATAGCACATAAGGATACTCGGGTTGCACAGTGACGAGCACTGGGCAGTTGAGTTAGTCTGAGTTTTTGTTTTTGTTTTTATCTCCTCTGCACCAAAAATATTTTGTTTTTTACTGCTCTGTCATCTCCATCTTTAGAGCTTCATGTTAGAACATTTGGAATTTAATGTAACTTAACATAAGTTGATAGTTTATGTTTAGTCCACATTGTAGTTAATTGAACAGAAAAAATATATTCTCTATCTTCCATGATTAAAATAAACACTGTAACTCAGAAAATTGATAATTTTTAAATTTTAAAGTGAAAAGATTTGATTTTCCTTGACAACATTTTAGAGGTAACATTTTATCAGGTTGCCAGTTCTGTGATTTTCATGAAAGACTTTTTAAAATGATGGACAAAGTTATTAGATTCTTTACATTTATAGAGAAATTTAAAGGTCTACCATTGGTTTCTTGTAATATATTGATTGTTAAAATTAGTTTTTTGATAAATATTTGTTTTAAAGCAACCAGTTCTTCGCATAAAATATGTCATGGTACTCTAGATTTAAATACTTTGGGAATAATGTTACCCAAAAGTCAGATTAACTCACTGCCATTTAGCAGATGTCACTAGCACACCATACAGCATATAAAGCATGCCTTGGTTCCCTCTTCCCCTTTCACTGATAGGTGTCTTTGTCTGCTAGGATTATCGTTATGATTCTAGAATCAGAAACAAATATTTGATTTAGTAAAAATACCAATCATGTGTTATTTGCAGTGATTTTTAAAATTATTTTTTTATGGGTGATTTTGATTTTAAATTGTATATAAATTAGTGATGATTTGAATAGAAATAATTGTATTTTGAAGAAAAAAATAACGAGGTCTGGTTGGTCCTTTTCTAATATTTTGCAGACTAAGAGAACATTTTGGCTAGAATAGGCAAGCTGTTGATATTTGAATCTCTTAATAGGGGAATGAGAAATTTTGACTTTAGGACGCAGTCAGTTTCAAGAAAGCTCCCAATTTTTTTTTTCCATTTGTGAGTAATAAGATTTTTCTTATTAGGAATTTAACTTAGCAAAATGAATCGTCATCATTTTATGGGTTTTAACAATTTTTTTAAAACATTTTATTATTCAGTCTGATAGTGATTGTATGGAGAGATCCTAGGATTTGCAAAGAAAATGGGAAAAGATGCATACTGCATAGTACAGTCAAACTCGGGTATAAACAGAAAGGAGACTAATTCTTTAATGATATACGTACCCGCCTTTTTACCTTTGTTAATCGCAGGTTGGTGTCAGTGTTCATTGTACTGCATCATGTTTGATGTGTTTACTCCATATTAGTGTTATTTCCATCATATTTGTTCCTAATGCATGATGGTAAAAATCAAATTCCCTTGTTGTTGTAGCTGTTTTTGAGAATCAGTGCAATACTTCTTAATATGAAGGCAGTCTCGTAAGAAAAAAAAATTAACGAGTTAGATTGTAATTTATGAAATTGACTGTCCCATCAAAACTGTTTGACATGCCATTTTGAACTAAATGAACAGGCGTTTGTAAAGCCAATGAGACTTTTGTAGATTAAGTTAATTTCATTTAATAATTGGTTCTGTTAGGCTTTCTATTTCTCTTTACAGGTTTTCATGAGTAGGTTGATTTTAGGAAATGGGTTAACTATTTTAACTGCGAAGAAGCTTTAGGTCATAAAAGAAAGAATTCTTTTTTACCATTTGAAGTGCAGTAGTGTAATCCTTTGTAGGAATTTGGAAATGCTGCAGTTTATCGCAGGTGTAAGATAATATATCAGTTTTGTCTATGTCCTGTATACTTATTTGTTGAGGGCATTACCATCTATCAAGTCAGTGAACAGGGTGTTTTTAAAATTTGACCAACCTTGAGCAAGATTTAGGATTAATAGATATATAACTCACGGCTGTGCCAGAATATCTATAAGAACTTGTAGATACAGTGTAGGTATGCATTAATATGAAGAGGTCACAGTCACATTCCTCGACTTTCATTAGGATGCCTTAAGGGATTTAATTTTATGATATGGGTGGGAAAAAAGTTAAGAGAGTGAAGAAAATGGACCAGAATTATTTGGCAGGAAATGAAGTGTGATAGGTTATTTAAATGATACGAATAAAGCAATTGAAATGGATTTTTGTATTCAGTAATTTACTTTCCAACCATAATCGTACTTAGCACTTATTCATAATACAATCAGGAACATTTACGGTCAGTAAGGGTATTAGCTCAAGCATGTTTTGTATCTTTAGTTCAGTGCAAACAGCGGTCTACGTCTAGGTTCTTTTTAAGCATGATTGCTACGTAAGCCATAACCTGTGGGGAAAGAACAGTATAATGTTCATTTGCTGGATGCTAGTTCATTAGGTATAAGATTATAGAATTTTTATGAAAATATGTTCATGCCTTTTTTTTTAAAGGAATTAGAAATTCAGTCCTTTTTGGTATGCAAATGGTTTTGGGAAATTTTTATTGGCAGGTTTTATTCTTGAGTTTAAATTTGGTTTTAATTACCTATGTTTGAATGAAATTTAAAATTGATTAAATCTAATCGCCTTAGGCAAGTTCTCTTAGGGGACTAAGAAACTGAAAATATATAGAAATGTGGCATGATTATATCCCTAAGTAGAAGAAGATATAGTTTGCATTACAACTTGAACAACAGTTTATGTGGATCTTGTGTAGTGTTAGTGCAACGCGCCAAAATAAAAAGGCTGTTCCGGGAGCAGACACACCGAGATAAACAAACTTAGTGTTTAAGCTAACTGTACTTTATCCAGGTACAATATATGTACTTGGTAATTAATTAGTTTTTAGTTATAAATTAAGCAATTTTTTTGCATTAAATGTACTCTTCAGGCCTTCAAGCATATGACTTCTAGGTTGGAGAAATTTCCTATTTTGTTTTTTTTAGTTTCATTTTTTCATTGTCAAAGTGTACTTACTGCAGTAATTAAGCATGTGGGTGAAAGAAATATTCTATGAGACAATGCAGAAGTACTTTAAGAAGTTGGCTCTTAGGTTTATTCCAGAATTAAATGGAATATGTATTACTTAAATTACTACAGTACTATACACATAAGTTCACTTTTGGATATCACTTATAGCGTACAGTACTTTAATTGGCAGTCTCTCAATAGAATAAAGTTTAAATTTTCAGACTTGTCATAGTTTAAATTGGCAGTCTTCCATTGGAATTTAACAATTCACTGACTTTTGATAAAGACTACATGAAATTAGTTATCTGTTAGTTCAGTAGGTCACTTTTGGATATCACTTATAACGTACAGTACTTTAATTGGCAGTCTCTCAATAGAATAAAGTTTAAATTTTCAGACTTGTCATAGTTTAAATTGGCAGTCTTCCATTGGAATTTAACAATTCACCGACTTTTGATAAAGACTACATGAAATTAGTAATCTGTTAGTTCAGTTTAATTTATCTTGGGGTGGAGTTTTGACACTATAAATCTTGCAGGCTTTGTGCTCTTAACTAGTCTCTCTCTTTCCTCTGGTTTGCAAGAATAATCCTTATTAGAATTGCTTTCATAAAGCATTAGCCAAACAAAACTAATCACATTTCAATAATAAAGCCAACACTTTTAAATTGTCTATACAGTAGTTACAATATTGCTGGATCTCGGATAGCGATGATCAATCCACTTTTGAAATGCTACTTTCAACACTTGTCACCCCGTGTTCATTACCGCCTGCCTAGCTAATTATGATTTAAAAAGCCTTGATTTCACTCTCTTAAATAGGCACAGTGCAGCTTATATGTATTTTGATTTCCTCACTCTTCCTTTTGATTTGTTTTTTTTGGGGGGACAGCACTCCTCTTTTATTATTTATTCTCTGTCTTTTAGTGACTCAAGAGAGCTCTAGAGCTTAGCACACACACACACCATTTCCACCTGTTTTTTTCCTTTAGGTTTAAAGAGAAGCGGGGAATTTGGGTCCCAGGCGTCCCTAGGTAAGTTTTTTTGTGTGCTTCCTTTCTCTCTTTCTCTCACTCACTCTCTCTCACTCTTAGACTTGCATGAGCTCTGTCGCTGTTTCTGTCTTCTCTTCTTAGTAGCCTCGTTTTTGGAAAACATCTCTGGCTTCTTTTTATTTTGCTACCTTCAATTTTCTGTTTTGTAATAAAATGTGATTGAATGATTAAAATATTTTTTTTCTTGTACTGTTATGTATTTTGTATAATTTATACTTAAGAGTAAATGTATACAGTACAGTATAACATTTTTTTTTTTTTGTAATTTCAGAAGCATTGAAGTACTGTAATGTATTGTAATTGCAATCTTTGTAACCGTATTTTTGTTCTGAATATTACAGTGTGGTGTGCATGTTGTGTAGCAAGCGACAAGCCTCGTTCATAAGTGCTTTTACTTTTTCGTTGTTTCCAAGTGTGACTGCAGAAGCCATTTGTTTTTTTACAGTTGAAACAAGAATGTAATATTTTATCTGAAGTTGTTGTATATTGTTTTTAGACTTTTTACAACTACCATTCTCAAGTAGTTACTGTATATATTTTTCAGACATTTCTCGGCTATTTGGTAATGAGCATAGCCGAAAGCCGTAGTTGTGGTGGTAGGCAGTCGGATTAAAGATCGAGTATTATACATGTTATAATATTTGTATAGTGTACAGTATACCACTTATTACTGACATTTAATTTACTGTTTATAAGATATGTAAAGGATATTTGTAGAGAAATGGCCTTCTGGCCGCCTAACTCTTTTTTAACTTTTTTTCATACCATTTTAAGAGTTGTTTTTGTAGTGTTGCTGGTGTGGTCTTTATTCTATTGAGAATGTTCAAGGATTTTGTTTATGTAATCACTGACCTTTTTGTGTATCGTCTTATTTGGGTTAAGTATGGAAATTGTCTTGAAAACTAACCAACTATTGGTAGGAGGTAATTCTCGACTTTCCATGAGTTATACTCACAACAGTGCATGTTTGACACCTTTTAATATGTATCTATACAAACTAAACCAACTTTTCATTGACATTCTGATCATGGTTATGTTTTGGACTTGACGTGGAATAAGGAATATAATTTGTTCAACGAAGCTTCGTAGTCAATTATCTAGTCACCTGTGGCTTGTCCGAAGGACAACTTAAATGAGGAATTAAAATAGAGAAATGTAAACTCATTGAAGGTAGGCAGCTAAACAGAGGTCTAAGGGACATGGAGAAGAAGTTTTTGTATGTTTTAAAGTGTTACTTTTTGGTGAGAAAAAGGACTTTCCACTTAAAGTGAGAAACTTTGCGGGTCTGATTTTCAAAGGACAGTTGCAAGAGATGTACCCCAAGTGAAATTTTTTCACTTCATCGAAGGACTTTACCGTTACAGTTGCTTATTACAGTAACAAATGGAGTACTTCCCTCTTAAATTTTCTAAGGGAACCAATATTATAATTTCAATATTGCAGGAAGAACGGTAGATTATTATTATTATTGCAAGCAAAGCTGCAGTCGTTGTTGGCAAATCAGAAAGCTACAAACCCAAAAGTCCCAATCAGAAAATTAGTCCTGTATAGAGAAAGCAAAGTGTAGAATAAACTAAAAAAAAAATGAAAAGATAAAACATCTTGTAAAGTAAAATATTAGGTAAAATTCCACCAGAATTTCTGTCATGTTCTACATGAAACTTCTTTTTTTTCAATATCAAACTTACCCGATGATCATATAGCTGCATCCCTGCTGCCCGACAGAAAAAATCTACGGGAGGAATACGCCAGCGATCGCTATACAGGTGGGGGTGTACATCAACAGCGCCATCTGTCAAGTAGGTACTCAAGTACTCGATGTCAACAACGAACCAATTTTCCCTCTGTCGTGCCACAGGCAAGACCTACTAAATACGCCGTCCCCAACTGGATTTGTTTTCACAACGATTTGGTGAAGTACACTATTCCAGTTTTGAGCTTTCGCTATGCAGGGTTTTATCTTCATTTCAAAACTTGAACTCGTTTTGGATAGATTTAATTATGGTGACGAAGAGAGTATGGACTCTCTTTCACTTTTAAATGGCCGACCCTTCCCTTAGACGGAAGTGTTGGTGACGAAGAGAGTATGGACTCTCTTTCACTTTTAAATGGCCGACCCTTCCCTTAGACGGAAGTGTGTTTAGGTTTTTGGTAATTTTGCTTAACAAGTTATAGATCTATTTATTTTATATCTCTCCGCCTTTATAGGCCTCTTCGATTAACTTTCCATTTATTATAAACTTATAAAATTAATTTTTATGTTTGTTTATATGCGACCTTTCCTAATAGTAGGCGGTCCTTACTTGGAACCGAAGTTAATTAACATTGAGCCCGTCATATCGTATTTACCTTTTAAGAATTTAATACTTTTTTAATTTTAATGTTTTATGAAAGAATTTCTTTGATAGTCTCGTACTGTTTTCAAAGATGAACTAACGTTTAGTTTAGTCTCCGCAGTTGTTGACGTTCAGAACGTTCAACATGCGCTCTATCGTTACGATAGAGAGAGAGTATTTCACGGTTTCACGTTGCAGTAAGAGTAAACCGATTCTAGCGTTTCGTTCATTCTTTCTTAGCTTAAATGGTTTAAATTCTAAATAAAGGAACTTTTTATTTGGGAAACCTTTCAGTTTTTTCCTTTATCAAATAATATGTTTTAACGATATATAATTGGGCTCTTCTCTCAGGTTCTAAGTCAAGAGAGAAGAGAGAGAGAGATAGAGACGGAAGGAGAGAGAGGAGAATAAACGTTTCGTTCAAGCGGGTAACGTTGTTCTCGTTTTTTTTACTCTTCTCCCTAGTCGCTGTAGAGGAAGAAGGTAAAACGTTTCTAGAAGTTTTATTCTTGTTCCCAGGCTTTAGGCGGTGAGAGATTTTAAACGTAGTTTATTTGATCTAGTGTTTAGTCTCTTTTCCAGCCACTGAATTCGTTTTTTACTCTTCTCCCTAGTCGCTGTAGGGGAAGAAGGTAAAACGTTTCTAGAGTTTTATTCTTGTTCCCAGGCTTTATGCGGTGAGAGATTGTAAACGTAGTTTATTTGATCTAGTGTTTAGTCTCTTTTCCAGCCACTGAATTCTTTATCTTTATTTGTGTTTTTCTGTTGCATTGTAAAACTGTTTTCGCAATTACTACCTTTTAATGAAGGATAGGATTGCGTGTTTCAGGTTGAAATCAGTTAAAGTCTCGATTTCAGTGAAATAAGTGCTAACAGAAAATCAAAAGTGATAAAGTGATATGCGCAAAGTGTTACAGTGTTGCGTTCGAGGGTTCGTCTGTTCGTGCCAGTGGTTCACCTAGTCCGATACCTCTTACAAGCTCCCAAGCCCAGGGGAGAAGTAATGTCGAAGGACTTATGGGTTCCACAGGCCTTGATCGACGAACAGACGTTTCCCTCCGTGGTTTCGGGTGTATCTACACACGTTGCCGACGTGATCACCCCACCCACACAAAGACGAGAGAGCCCATTTATTCCTCGTCTGCGGAAGAGGTTTCTCGCAGAAACCATGGACCAAATCTTGCAGCTTTTTTTTTTTTTTTTTAAGTGCAAGTCGGTCCCTTCCGCGCAAGTCCAACGGCCTAGGTGTAGCCACTGGGTCAGTCCGGACTCGCTGCAGTCATCCGACGACTGCACACCTTCCGAGAGAGGCAAGGTGGTACCGCAACAGGCAGTAACTCCGTCTGTTGCCGCACCAACTGTTTTAGACCCTCAGTCACAACGGACAGTAGCTCCGTTTGTTGCCGTTTTTTTATAGACCCTAGTGGTCCATGCTGCAGATATGCAGTCTCAGCTTGCTTCCTTCATGCAGGAGTATCGTGCTGAGAAGGTTGACACTGCACCTGTTAACCTACAACCTGCCACGGTTGTGCGCTCAGCAGATACTGCGGCTGCCTGCTCCCACACTCCACCTGTGAGAGCTCCACCGATGCGCAGTCGATCCTGCCAGACGCATGTTCATGCTGCACCCTCCGTTAACATGCGTGAGCTACCGCATCAGCAGTGGGAAGGTGCTGTCAAGCTGCCGTGTTTTGCCGCAATGCGGCATGCTCCGCAACCCACGGCAGTCCCTCCCACGCACCAGCACTCCGCTTTTGTTGTTGCCAGCTCCCACAATCAGACTACGGAGAAGGTTGACGATGCACCCGTTGGCCTACAGCCTGCCACGGTTGTGCGCCCGGCATGGCTGCCTGCTCCCACACTCTTGTTGTGAGAGCTCCTCCACCCATGCGCAGTCGACCCTGCCAGATGCATGCTGACTCCCACAGACACACGGAGCACTCCGTTGCCGTGCGTGAGCTACCACAAGCTGCCGTGTTTTGATACGGTGTGTCAGCCTCCGCAACACACTGTGGTTACCGCCACTCGCCCGCAGCAAACTAGTCAGTCAGGAGTTGAGGCTTCCCCACACAGCTTTGGTTGTTGCCAACTCATAGACTGTCAAACAGTTACATGACGTTGCCTTCTGGTGTGCTACTAATACACCAGTGCTGTATGTCCTCACGCACCTGTTGGGGTTGACAGTTCAGTTTTTGACAGTTCACAGACTGTCAAGCAGTTTCATAACGTTGCCTTCTGGTCTGCTGCTTATGCACCAGTGAAACCCTCACTGAGATAACCTAGCTTTTCTCGGACATGGTTCCTGTAGATGAGAAAGTGCTGTTCTCCCTCCTTCTGATATTCCCTTGAGGACTCTGTCATTTGGAGAGGAGCCTTTAGCTGCTTAGCCTCCTATGGACTTTAATTAAAGCATTACATGCTTCCAGGGAGGGTAAATGGTTCCGCTTCAGTCGCTAACCCCGTCTGTTGCCACACCTGCTCCCATAGACCTTGGGCTTTGTTGCAAGACATGCAGTCCAAGCTTAGTCCTTGATAGAGAATTTTTTACGGAGAAGAACCTTCTTGCCAACAACCTTCCTACCGGTTGGTTGTACGCCCTGTTGACGCTGAGGTATCCTACTCACGTCCGCCAGTTGAGATGGTTCCTCCACCGGTGCGACCCAGTGTGGGTTGCCAGTCGCACGTTGACGTTAAGCGACTCTCGGAGGTGGTTGTGGACGTTCAGTGTGTCACTGGGAAGACGTTCAACAACCAGCAGAGGTGACTTGTGGTGACGCAGTGCGGCAACCTCAGCAACCCGATAAGGGGTTGTCTGCACAACCCAGACAGTCTAGACAGTTTCGGGTTGTCGCTGTACTTCCTCGCTTCCCCATGGTTGACAGTTCACAGACTGTGCAGCAGTACCATGATCTTGTGTCCGGCTCCGTCACGCATCCACCAGTGCGACCGGATTCAGCGAGTCAGACGTTGCCCACTCCGTTGCCGTTTCCTCATCAGTTTCGGATGAGGAACCCTCTGATGAGGACATGGCTGAACAAGACGATCAACCCCTAGCCCTGCTATCCATCCAGAAGATGATGAAGAAGGAACACGGCCCTGTCAGGCTGTGGATGAGTCTGGTTAGGACACTGTCATCCGTGGTTCAATTGGTGTCACTTGGAAGACTACACCTCCGTCCTCTTCGGTTTCATCTAGCTCTTCACTGGAAAAGGACAAGACGCTAGAAGCGGTCTCGATCCCGGTTTCCGGAAGATAAGTCTGGTCTGACTTGATGAAAGGACTTTATCAACCTTTGATAGGGTCTTCCCCTGACTGTTCAGACTCCCAACCACGTTCTCTTCTCAGACGCATCGTACGTAGGCAGGGGTGCGACCTTAGACGGTAGGGAATGCTCGGGATTATGGAACTCGAGTCAAAGGACAATGCATTTCAACTGCAAGAAGCTTCTGGCAGTACGTCTGACCTGGAAAAGCTTCAGGTCTCTCCTTCAAGGCAAAGTAGTGGAGGTGAACACGGACAACTCCCTGCTTTGATGTACATCTCCTAGCAAGGAGGGACCTACTCTCTGACATGGTACGAGTTTGCTAGTGACCTCCTCTCCTGTTCAACAGGTCTAGCCTTTTCACTAGTAACAAGTTTCTTCCAAGGCAACTTGAATGTCTTAGCAGATTGTCGCAGTAGGAAGGGACAATAATTCCAACATATTGGACCCTCCACAAGGATGTATGCAAGAGACTTTGGGTCACCTGGGGCCAGCCAACCATAGATCTCTTCGCAACCTCGATGTCCAAGAGGCTCTCAATACTTTGCTCACCTATCCCGGACCCAGCAGTAGTTCTTTTAGATGCCTTTCGACTAGATTGGTCTCATCTAGATCTATATGCATTCCCTCCGTTCTAGATTGTCAACAAGGTACTGCAGAAGTTCGCCTCTCACGAAGGGACAAAGTTGACTCTAGTTGCTTCCCTCTGGCCCGCGAGAGAATAACTTACCGAGGTACTTCGATGGCTAGTAGACGTTCCAGAACTCTTCCCCTAAGGGTGGACCTGCTACGTCTGCCACGCGTAAAGAAGGTACTCCAAGGCCTCCACGCGCTTCGTCTCACTGCCTTCAGAGTATCGAAAGACTCTCGAGAACTAGAGGTTTTTCGAAGGAGGCAACCAGAGCGATTGCTAGAGCAAGGAGAACATTCACCCTTAGAGTCTACCAATCGAAGTGGGAAATCTTCCGAAACTGGTGCAAGTCAGTATCCGTATCCTCGACCAGTACCTCTGTAACTCAAATAGCTGACTTCCTCTTATATCTGAGGAAAGAGCGATCTCTTTCAGCTCCCACTATCTAGGGTTACAGAAGCATGTTGGCATCAGTCTTCCGTCACAGAGGCTTAGATCTTTCCAACAATAAAGATCTACAGGACCTCCTTAAGTCTTTTGAGACCACGAAGGAGCGTCGTTTGGTTACACCTGGTTGGAATTTAGACGTGGTTCTAAGATTCCTTATGTTAGACAGGTTCGAACCACTTCAATCAGCCTCCCTGAAAGATCTCACCTTTAAGACTCTTTTCCTGATATGCTTATCCACAGCTAAAAGAGTCAGTGAGATTCATGCCTTCAGCAAGAACATCGGATTCTCATCCGAAACGGCTACATGTTCTACATCTTGGTTTTCTAGCCAAACACGAGCTGCCTTCTCGGCCTTGACCAATATCGTTCGATATTCCAAACTTATCGTTTGGTTGGAAATGAACTAGAAAGAGTTTTATGTCCTGTAAGAGCTCTTAAGTTCTATTTAAAACCTTTACGAGGCCCGTCTGAAGCTTTATGGTGTTCAGTTAAGAATTCATCTTTGCCTATGTCAGAGAATTCTTTCTCCTATTTTTATCAGACTGTTAATACGAGAAGCTCATTCCCTTCTGAATGAGGAAGACCAAGCTTTGCTGAAGGTAAGGACACACGAAGTTAGAGCTGTCACAACTTCCGTGACCTTTAAACAAAATAGATCTCTGCAAGATAGATTCGACGCAACCTATTGGAAAAGCAAATCAGTGTTCGCGTCTTTTATCTTAAGAATGTCCAGTCTCTTTACGAGAACTGCTACACTCTGGGACCATTCGTAGCAACGAGTGCAGTAGTGGTGGGGGCTCCACCACTACAATTCCCTAATTCCAGAACCTTTTTAATCTTTCTCTTGAAATATTTTTGGGTTGTCCGGAAGGCTAAGAAGCCTTTCGCATCCTACTTGATTTGGCAGGTGGTCAAAATCATTTCTTGAGAAGCGCCTAGATTAGAGGTTTTGATGAGGACCTTTAGTATGGGTTGCAACCCTTCATACTTCAGCTCCTAGGAGTCGCTCAGCATCCTATGAGGATCGCGAGGCTCAGTAAGGAAGACGTACTTTAAAAGGCAGAGTAATTGTTCAAGTCGTCTTCCTTACCAGGTACTTATTTATTTTATGCTTGTTATTTTGAATAACTGCTAAAATGAAATACGGAATACTTAGCTCATAATGTCAACTTGTTATGCTGGTCTCTACCCACCCCCCTGGGTGTGAATCAGCTATATGATCATCGGGTAAGTTTGATATTGAAAAATGTTATTTTCCTTAGTAAAATAAATTTTTGAATATACTTACCCGATGATCATAAATTAAAGGACCCACCCTTCCTCCCCAATAGAGAACCAGTGGGATAGAGGAGAAAATTGGTTCGTTGTTGACATCGAGTACTTGAGTACCTACTTGACAGATGGCGCTGTTGATGTACACCCCCACCTGTATAGCGATCGCTGGCGTATTCCTCCCGTAGATTTTTTGTCGGGCAGCAGGGATGCAGCTATATGATCATCGGGTAAGTATATTCAAAAATTTATTTTACTAAGGAAAATAACATATTTCAATTAAATTTGGAGGCATTCATATCATTTGATTAGTCTATTTCTAATATACAGGATAGATGTACTTTTATATACACAGGTATGTCTTATACTGTACCACTACTTTTATGGATGTAGAAACTGAAAATGTCAAGTAGGAATAGAAGTTCCATCTTGAAGTTAGTCGGTCAAATTTAATTGACAGAATTTTTGGAACAAAAGACCCATGATGTACAGGAAGTGCAATGTGCGTGTACATATGTCTGTAGTGTTTGCGAAATTGAGATTCATATCACAATGGAATTGTAGCAGTAAACATTAATAAAAGTAAAATCATTAAAGCACTGTTGACTAGTCACCCGTTTGGTAGCTAAGAATTTGCAGAATTTTTTTTTTTTTTTTTTTTTTTTTTTTTTTTTTGACACATCGTTGATTCAGAAATTTAGTGTGCCACCAACAGTGGCTTGTTTTCTTAATCAATTGTCCAAGTTTGGAGAATAGTATTTTGCTGAGAATTTTTTTTTCTGAAAGCCCAAAATTAGGGACAAAAAGTTGATTAACTGGGTATGAATGTCATTCATTGATTAAAATTGAACGGAAAAGTATTTTCCTTGAAAACGTTGTACAGTATTAGTAAAGTAAAAAGCTTGCAATATTCTTATTTTTATTGGCTTTGTTACCGTCAGTATTTTCAAGGCTAGTTTTAGTGCTTTTTCAAGTTGATAGTACTTAGGCTGGATTATATCCAGAAAATCAGCAATTATTTTGAGAGCCCTGCTCAATATGATACATAATTTGAAAAAGAATTCTCATGAATTTATATTTTTATAGAATCTAATCACATACATTGTGATTTAGGTTGCGGACTGATGCGTGGTGGGCGTACCTTACCTGCCACCTATCAGTACAGTAGTTCTATGCAAGAAAATATAGAGAGATTAAAATCGACAAATCTACCCTGAAAAAACTGAAGTATCACAGACTATGATACATAACAGTCAATCATATCAGAGTATCATTGAGACGTGCTATGGCAAAGACACGTCATGACACGGGTGTGTTTTGTATGTTCATTTGAAATAAATGTTCACCCATATCATTTAACAAGGGGTACTGAGATGTTAACTAATGACATAGGGCGGTGTATTACTATACCCTACAGGCATTGTATAGCACATTGTATTTGCAGCATCATAAAGAATTATAAATCTTATTTTTGAGGACAATTTAGTACAGGTATAATATCTCCATCTCATTCCTTTTTAATCTGGAAAGATCTAGTTGGCTGTTGGAAGGCCTTCATTGATTTTAGGTGCAGGGTCATCTGTAGAATAGATGTTTCTCTTTGAGCTGAAAGCACACTGCCATAAACTTATTGTACTGTACCGCTTGCAGTGCTCCGTGCAAGGCACACTTTAGATTACACCCCCTCGGAGAGTTAGCATTTTCGTAATAGCCTTATGGTTGATTAAGAATTTATTGCCAGGTGTGTTATTGGAATTGGAAGACAAGAATTATTATTAATAGAAGAATGAAAAGTTTGTGGTAGAATTTAGAATGTTTGAAATGTTGGTCAGATATTGTCCCAGATTTATCTAGGCTCAATATTTTGAGTAGTTAATGATAATCTGTTCCTCCTCCATGGAATCATTTCATGGGAATTGAAGAGGATATTGTATCGATAAAGTACCTTATCCAGATCAATTTTAGCTGTTCTTTCTCTGTCATTTTAGATTTATTTTTGTTATTAGATAAAGAATATTTCAGTAATAAATAGATTCAGCTGTTGATCATTGGGCAATATTGTAAGTTGGGATAAAAGCATTTGGTGCTCATCCCATTATAGGAGAGGATAATTTTCCTAGATTTCTTTCCAAAGTTGAATGTCCATATTTCTTGACAAATTAAGGTGTCCAATTTTCATAAACATCAGGATATCTTCGTAAGCTTAAGGGTTTATGCCTTAACGTGATCAGTTAAATACTTATGTTTGTATGTCAACATATGAATTGATTTAAATACTCAACTTTGTATTTTTGTTTGCCAAAAAGTGCTGTGGTTACTTTGCTAAAGGTTTTCAAAATGCGATGCGATTATACACGCTGTTCTGGCTATTTAAATAAACAACTTATGACAGTTTGTAAAACCCAAACTGAATATTCGTTTCAATGAGCGTACCAGTTGCCGTTTTCTTTGTGCTGTTGGTAATACTTTTGTATAATAATTCTCATATCATGATTGTATTTGCTATGGATTTGGATTCCTTACAGTATATTTTCATTTTGTTTAAAATATTTTTAATGGAATGTTAGTTACGTAATTTACTTTTGAATCGAATATCAGTTATTGTAACACATGTTTTCCTTGCCTCCAGCAGCAATGTCCCCAACACCGCCTTCTCAATTTGCGCAGCAGGTTAATGCTGGATACGAAATTCCTGCTCGTCTACGTACGCTGCACAACTTGGTTATTCAGTATGCATCACAAGGACGGTAAGCCTTTGGTTCGAGTTCTTCTTGGTTTAGTAGAGTATACATGATTGTGTTTTGTGTAGATGGTATTTTTTTTATTGTGTCTTGTGTAGGTGGTATTTTATTTTTGTTGCAAAGAGATTTTCCAGCACAAAATTTCAGTCTGTCTGATTAACATATTGAAATTAGTTTCTTTCGTGTGTTTTATAAATATTTGTCAGATAGCTTGTCATGTTAGTATAATACTTTATTTCTAAAATCTTTCAAACAGGCAATACATGGATAAAAACTTAGTTAAAGCCTTAAAAAAATAAGTATTGTTTTGCAATGATGTTATTGGAGTTTTAATTTATTTTTATATGTAGGAAAGGCTTTTATTCCATCCATGCAATTATTATTATGGGCTGTGGTTTATTCACTGTTTCACTGTTACCCAAGTGGTATGAATAATTTGTAAGATTTTGAATGTAATTTTTGCTTCAGGTATGAAGTCGCCGTTCCTTTGTGTAAGCAAGCTTTAGAAGATCTAGAGAAAACATCAGGACACGACCACCCTGATGTTGCCACCATGCTCAATATCCTGGCGCTCGTCTATAGGTAAGGTTTTTCCGTCATTCTGTCGTTGGCCTCCAGTGCTGCATACTACGTTAGTTGGTAGTTTCAGATATCTGAAAAGTATGCCTAATAATGTTTTATACCTCTTTGTAATCTGTAGAGCTTTGACTTTCATTGTTTTCATATTCTGCCTTATTGGGTTGTAAAAGATATGAAAAAATGGGATATAATTGTATATGTTACATGGTAATATAATGTACACCCATTCTGAAACTACATGCTAATGAAATCTTTTATTACCATGGATTTCTGTCTTCCTGAAAGTTTTGATTGGTATTCAATTTTCATTTGCTTCATCCATGGATAGTAGCAGACATTTCAAAAGGTACACATGATCAGTTGCATGTAATATATACTGCATTTGTCTGAACCAACCTATATTTTTACGAATGCTTGTGAAATTTTCATAAATGTTCCATTTCCATTTCCATTACAGAGACCAAAATAAGTATAAGGAGGCTGCAAACCTGCTAAATGATGCTCTGGCGATCCGAGAAAAGACTCTTGGAGAGAATCATCCAGCGGTTGCTGCCACATTGAACAACCTAGCTGTAAGTTTATGTTGGATTTTCTATTTAATTACAGAAAGTATATTACATTTAGTAACTAAAAATTTTTCTGAATTATTGAGTTTTGTAATGGAATAGAATACTACAAGATAAGGGTGTTGGAAAGTAAAAAAAAAAATCCTTTAAAAAGCAACATTTATGTATCCTGAAACACTTAATTATCAGTTCCAGAGCCATTATTGATAAATTACCCTACCTCTGTGGAATAGAAACTTAATGCACGTATCATATCCATGCTGTTCATAATACAAGATGAGAGGCCTGTACTCCTCATGCCCAGGCTTAATTCATCATTCTTCTATGGTAGCTCAGTAGGATAGTTGGCAGCTTGCCACCCATGGGTCCCAAGTTCAGGGTTAGCTTAGAGATTGGTAGATTTCAATGGTAAACATATCCTGACGGTCCCAGTGAGTTAGTGATGAATTTTGCTGTGTCCCTCGGATTTATTTGTAGAGTCATTAGCAGGTGGCTGGTGCCCTGGCCATCCAACTACCTACAATTATGATTATAGTGTTTGCTAATTTGTTTTATTGCACACAATTTACAAGTTAACATTTCTCCAGGTGTTATATGGAAAACGAGGGAAATACAAGGAAGCGGAACCACTCTGCAAGAGGGCCTTGGAGATCCGCGAGAAGGTCTTGGGCAGAGATCACCCAGATGTTGCCAAGCAACTGAACAATTTGGCTCTTCTCTGTCAGAATCAGGTACGTGACTCGTCTTCGTCGTGGTTAACGTTTGAGACAGAATTGCGAATGTGGCAGCCTGTTGCAATTAAATCCCGCACATAACCATCAACCCTTGAGCTGATAATGGCTTGGCTACTGCCACTGCTGGAATGGCTAGAGAAATTGCATTTATCATAAAGATGGGTCAGTCTAATAGCAATTACAATTTACCCTAAAGTCCCATAAATATATTTTTCCTCAACATGCATTTGGACCATTTAAAAAGGAAAACTTAAAAAAAAGGAAATATGAAGTTGCATGGCTGTGATTCTAGCTTGAGTTTAATATGCTTAGCCAGTATTTTTTACGAATAATTTTATTTTTTTTCCCCTATTTTATCAGACATCTGTCTAACTTTTTCAAAAATTATGTTGTGCAGTCATGATTTATATGTAGTAGTACAACTGTTGTGGAAATTTATTTTATCATTTAGTTTTTGCGACTGTAAATAAACATAGTTAGTTGATCCAGTTGTTTGTGCATGAAATTTTTGTTTCATTTTATTATTTTGTTTTTTTGATATTTGTTATAGTAGTGGTTATTCAACATATCCCAATTTCTGAGGGACGTTTTTATCCTTGCTTATTATATGCAGTGTACCATTTTAACATTTTAATGGTTTCTTTTGTCTTATATACCCATTGACATTCTGTAATTGTTGTTTGTAGTAACCTATGTATCATGAAGTCTCATTCTTTTGGCCATTTTAGTTTTAGATTTATATTTTTTTTAAGCAGAAATACCTGTGTATTTTGCATGTTCTGTTCTTAATCGGAAATTACCGTAATCTTGTTTCACTAATTTCCCTGATAAAGTAATTTCCATGTAATTGCTTTGTTACTGAAATTCTGGTGACTGTTTTGTTAGAATTCAATAATCAAACTTGGCGAATGTAATGGAACTGTGTCTGGAAGGTAAACTGTATTTATTATTACCACTAACAGTTTCAAGGCTTAAACTCCCTCTGCAGTCTAGAATTCAATTATCAAACTTGGCAAATGTAATGGAACTGTGTCTGGAAGGTAAACTGTATTTATTATTGCCACTAACAGTTTCAAGGCTTAAACTCCCTCCCCAGTCTAAAATCGTCTAAAATATACTCTATTATATGATAA
>NC_090741.1:44063581-44216081 GCF_036898095.1 Palaemon carinicauda | reverse complement strand
GGGAAAAAATATAAAAATGCAGCCCAGTGGGGTTAAAAGGATGCTTCAAGAACCTTTGTTACCCCTTGTAATGTGCCATGCAAGACACAGTAGGGTGCAGAACTCTGATCAGTAGCTGAAGAAATACAATTCACAATTTATACATTATTAATTTCTACTTCACTTTTCTCCCAGCAAAGAGGATTTGAAGCCTAAATTCCATCAATTGGTCATATCTTATTCCTTTAGAGAGCAGTAATCTTCCATGAGGAGTAGTATCGATTATTAAGAATATCAAAACAAATATTCTAGTAATAATTTGCAATTTTTTAACATGTACAATTTTATTTTTTAACTTGTTTATTTTCTTTCTATTTAACCATGCTGCTGTTTTACCCTCATCATATTTCAGCCCTTTTTATCACGCATTATGTGCAGTCTGCTTTATAGATGTTGCTGATTCATTCGAGTCATTCGTATAAGTTCCATAAGAAACTATTATTAAAATTCCATTTATTTTGTGTTACCCTCCCTAGATGTTCAGATTGCTGACTACTACACTGTTGGAGGTGGGACACCAGTAAAGGAAATGATAAGCAATGAGATTTACTCACCTGGTCTTGATTACTTCCAACAAACCATCTCAAATACTGTTTGAAATAGAGGACTCCAGATTTTTTACTAAAGCTATAAATACCGGACTGTAGATTCTCTAGACGATAGTTCTTGATCTCAATGATACTTTTGCTTGAGACCAAATCAATTGCTGATTTATAACCCCATGTACTCGTAGATAAGAGTTATAAATTAACTGAAGTCTACATTAATTAGACCACGGCCCTACACCCATTTGGGCCCTAAAGTATAGCATTCTTCATAAGAAAACCGGGATTCTTTAAGATAATGTTTAGCAAAAATCTGCTGCTGAAATACTTTCCAAAGAAGGATTTCTACAAACCTTAGAGGAAGTAGCTGTATCTACTAATATCCTGTACCTTCACTGACGTTAAGTGGTGTTATATTAGATTTGTATCCACATTTTTATGATCTATAATTAAATTTCAAACTAGGAATGATATTGAAATTTGTTCATGTGGTGATTAATGAACCTTAATCCCATAAAAAAGATTATGGACACTATCTCTAATACCTATACTTGTTCAAATAATCTAACTGAACGACTCTTACTGGACAAAGAAACCTGTTCTCTATTGGCTCAGAGGGAAGATAAAAGTGGCAAATTACTCTTTTGATCTCCAAAGGTTTATTTGACAGACAGCATTTGTAGTCTACGTACGTGTTTAGCTGAAGCTAATGCCAACAGGAAAAGTGCTTTAGCCATGAGATCTTTCAAGAGCAACATTCCCAAAGGATCAAAACTCTGACCTTTTATATACATGTACTTTAAATTCACATCTAAATTCCGGAAAACTGAACTAACTACCGGAGTCCTTTCAATATTCAACTATCTAAATACATTTGATATATTCACACCTGAAATGGATAGATCTAATCCTTGTTGCTTGAGCACAGAATTAAGCATGGATGAGCATCCCCTATTGGCTGAAATTGAAAGTTTTTAATCATAATAAACGGACCGTAACATTTTACCACCCAAGCTACTCCTAGTTATTGGCAGATATAAAATCCAAGCTGCCATTTCAATTTTAAGCCTCACAAATTCTAGGCACCTAAAAAATCGGCCAAGAGTATGGGACAGCTACGCTTTCTGTGTTGAAGTTCCGTGTAAATACAGAATTCACATCTCTGCGAGAAGAAATTGGATCTGGTGGATGCTGTTATCTTTGAAACATAACTGAAAAGTGCATTAAAATCACTAGTTACCACTTAAGAGGTTAGGTTAGGGTTTGAAACCGGGTGGGTTACATCTGAAATATTACTGTGAATCGAGAATAAAATGAATTTATGAGGTACCACAAAAGGAATTAATCTCATTAGATTCCTAAGATAACAAAGAGAATACGCTTTAGTAAAGACAGAGCCTGATTTTGTTGTACTGTAGTGATATCATTCCCTCTGTAATGAACGAGGCTTATCCTTCTCTGCTAAAATAAAACCTTCTAAAACAGTAGAATTAATTGGAAAGGAAAGTATTTCAATATCACTTCCAAGATTATTACCCCCTAAATGGCAATTGGTAAATTGGCTTGCAAACCCTGACTATAAAGTTTTTAATAAATTAGTCAAAATTATGCAGTGAAGTCTATAATAAGGTTAGGTAACAGACTAGTCTGATACAAGTTACGTCGTCTCTTCGGTATCAAGACTTGAGACTGAACGAAACTAAATTTGATACTGGTTATGCTGTGATGAATGCAGAGTTAACCGGTGATGAGCTAGTGGCCAAGCTTGCAAGTGAATAGAGCACATACCAAGTGAAACATGATGCAAATAATTGAGTTTAGTTGAAACTTCATTCACCCCATCAAGCTTAAATGGAATCATGTTGTATGCCATGCAATCCACATTATTATTATTATTATTTGCTAAGCTACAACCCTAGTTGGAAAAGCAAGATGCTATAAGCCCAGGGGCCCTAACAGGGAAAATAGCCCAGTGAGGAAACAAGGAAAAATAAAATATTTTAGATCGGTAACATTAAAATAGATATTTCCTATATAACTATAAAAACTTTAACAAAACCAAAGGAAGAGAGATTAGATAGAATAGTGTGCCCAAGTGTACCATCAAGCAAGAGAACTCTAACCCAAGACAGTGGAAGACCATAGTACAGAGGCTATGGCACTACCCAAGAATAGAGAACAATGGTTTGATTTTGGTGTGTCCTTCTCCTAGAAGAGCTGCTTACCATAGCTAAAGAGTCTCTTCTACCCTTACCAAGAAGAAAGTAGCCACTGAACAAATACAGTTCAGTAGTGAACCTCTTGGGTGAAAAAGAATTGTTTGGTAATCTCAGTGTTGTCAGGTGTATGAGGACAGAGGAGAATCTGTAAAGAATAGGCCAGACTATTTGGTGTATGTGTAGGCAAAGGAAAAGAACTGTAACCAAAGAGAAGGATCCAATGTACTACTGCCAGGCCAGTTAAAGGACCCCATAACTCTCTAGCGGTAGGTGTAATACTATATAATATGAGATAGTTTATTATTGAGGCACTGTAACTCGCATTGAATTCAACTTGGGGAGTAAGATTATGGTTGGCAGTCAGGTAGTTATGATGAGAATTGCTGCTATTAAGAAAAGATTTACTGGACTAATGATTTTAACAAAGAAAGCCAGTGATATCAAGAGTTTTGAAATTCATCGTGATTGACATTGGCGAATTAACTGAATTATTTAAACGTTGAGGGATGCCTTTGTCGTTGTTCCCGCAAGAATCAACTAGCCTGGTCTTCCGTGGTTTTTCCCTGCTAAAAGCAAGTTCCCTTAGGTGCTTTGATTTTTTTAACTTGATTGACAACCATTGAAGCACACTTTTCATTGCAAGGAACCATTAGGGAAGCGCACACTTCACAGCAGCAATTTAAATCACAGTAAGCCATTGACATGATACCCAAAAGAATGCGTATATGATCTCAAAGAAACAATTGCCATGAAACATCCTATGCTGAAATTGCTATCCAATCCAGGGGAAGATATTTTGATGTATTGTAATAGACAATAAACAACATAGTGAAAGTCGATAATAAAGTGGCGACTGGGAAACTGAAGGAACAAAGAAACACTGGCGTATTAATATTTGTTTACTTACACTTACCACTAGAATGTTCCATTCTTTTACTAGGGCTTGTGTTTTATTGTAGGAGAGAAAATGGAAAAATTTTAGATTTAAAAGAATTTAGTAATTGTTTTTTTTAACCTAGCCTCTGAAGAAGAAGCAATATGAACAACAGGGAAGGTTCATAGAAATATCTATACTGTATTTGGAAGAGAAAACATTGCTAAGAAGATAAAAAAGAATTTGTTCCGACACGAATACTTTACCTCGAATTACCTCTTCGGAGGGTCCTTGGACCTCTCTCAATCTCGACCAAGATTTTCCGTGCTACCCCCCCTATCTCGCTCCCGATAGTTCCTACCCCCGCCGCCAGGATAATTCCTGCGGCCCGGATTAGGGCAGGTCACTGCTTTTCCCGGGTCAGGATCCCATTAAGTCCTAGGTCGTGAGATGCGAATCATCTCACTCTCTCTCGGTTAAACTCTCGAACCTTTGGCGCGTTGTGATCCCACGTGTTCCCAGTGTACGGACTTGTGTTTTTTCGCAGTGTACCTCCCAAGTGTTCCTGTGCGTTCACTTTTCAACCATGTCCTTACCCGGTGTTTAATTCATTCCCTTAGTGCTTGTGTCGTGCGTTGTGTGCGTTATGGAACTGTATTCCTTGATTTTCTTCAAGGAATTGATAGCTGAAAGGAAAACTTTTTACAAGAAATCGTTCTTCCTCCCCTTATCCTCGGTGTTGCCATGTAGGGGCAGCTTATGTTCCTCTTCAACCACGTGTCAGGACTACTGGTCCTGGAACGTAGTGCAGTGAGTGCACTTCGGCACTAAAAGGAAGAATACATCCAAGAGGCTCGTAGGAAGACGAGCCTCTCTTCGCCAACTTAATTCCCGATGCCTCGTCGAATAGAGATTCTTATACAGCCATCTTCCCCTACCCAGAGTAGGGGACGAGGTAAGTCAGTTGGGGGGAAGTGCCCATTGCTCTTCCCCAAGAATTTGAGTGGGTGCGGTATAGCACCAAGAGGAAGTGGGCGACGAAGGGTTCGCCTAAGAAGACTAGCGCCGGGCGTCCCGCCGGGCTGAGCTTCCCTACCACCCTCTCCTACCCAGAGTAGGAGACGGGGTTGGTTTATTGTGTAGAAGATAACTCTTAAGAAGCAGGCCACGTCTCCTCTGATGACCCCATGTGGGGGAAAATGTCTCTAATTCTTCTCCAGTCTCTTAGCGTATTTTTCAGTCTCTTCTGCAGCCGAGGGCCTCGCCGAGAAGGAGCCCCCCAGGTCTGTCTTGCAGCGTCCCCCGGACCGACAACCCAGGGTTTTTTCTCACCACGAAGGCCATCCTCCAGACGCAGATATAACCCTCGCAGGGAGAAATGCGAGAAGGCCTCTTCAGGCAGGCGTAAGACCGCGAAGCCTCCGGTTCACCCCGCCAACGGGTGTAACCGAGCTTCTTTACGGGCAGCCTGGCCGAATCAGCACAGCTGGTTCGGCCCTCGGACTTAAAAGGAACGGTTCCCTCCGTCGGGTCAGCCCACGAGGATCCGCGTCCGCGTCCCCCAGCCCGCCCGCAGGTGTAAGCGGGCTTATTTACGGGCAGCCTGGCCGAATCAGCACAGCTGGCTCGGCCCTCGGACTTAAAAGGAACGGTTCCCTCCATCGGGTCAGCCCACGGGGATCCGCGTCCGCGTCCCCCAGCCCGCCCGCAGGTGTAAGCGGGCTTATTTACGGGCAGCCTGGCCGAATCAGCACAGCTGGCTCGGCCCTCGGACTTAAAAGGAACGGTTCCCTCCATCGGGTCAGCCCACGGGGATCCGCGTCCGCGTCCCCCAGCCCGCCCGCAGGTGTAAGCGGGCTTATTTACGGGCAGCCTGGCCGAATCAGCACAGCTGGCTCGGCCCTCGGACTTAAAAGGAACGGTTCCCTCCGTCGGGTCAGCCCACGGGGATCCGCGTCCGCGTCCCCCAGCCCGCCCGCAGGTGTAAGCGGGCTTATTTACGGGCAGCCTGGCCGAATCAGCACAGCTGGCTCGGCCCTCGGACTTAAAAGGAACGGTTCCCTCCATCGGGTCAGCCCACGGGGATCCGCGTCCGCGTCCCCCAGCCCGCCCGCAGGTGTAAGCGGGCTTATTTACGGGCAGCCTGGCCGAATCAGCACAGCTGGCTCGGCCCTCGGACTTAAAAGGAACGGTTCCCTCCATCGGGTCAGCCCACGGGGATCCGCGTCCGCGTCCCCCAGCCCGCCCGCAGGTGTAAGCGGGCTTATTTACGGGCAGCCTGGCCGAATCAGCACAGCTGGCTCGGCCCTCGGACTTAAAAGGAACGGTTCCCTCCATCGGGTCAGCCCACGGGGATCCGCGTCCGCGTCCCCCAGCCCGCCCGCAGGTGTAAGCGGGCTTATTTACGGGCAGCCTGGCCGAATCAGCACAGCTGGCTCGGCCCTCGGACTTAAAAGGAACGGTTCCCTCCATCGGGTCAGCCCACGGGGATCCGCGTCCGCGTCCCCCAGCCCGCCCGCAGGTGTAAGCGGGCTTATTTACGGGCAGCCTGGCCGAATCAGCACAGCTGGCTCGGCCCTCGGACTTAAAAGGAACGGTTCCCTCCATCGGGTCAGCCCACGGGGATCCGCGTCCGCGTCCCCCAGCCCGCCCGCAGGTGTAAGCGGGCTTATTTACGGGCAGCCTGGCCGAATCAGCACAGCTGGCTCGGCCCTCGGACTTAAAAGGAACGGTTCCCTCCATCGGGTCAGCCCACGGGGATCCGCGTCCGCGTCCCCCAGCCCGCCCGCAGGTGTAAGCGGGCTTATTTACGGGCAGCCTGGCCGAATCAGCACAGCTGGCTCGGCCCTCGGACTTAAAAGGAACGGTTCCCTCCGTCGGGTCAGCCCACGGGGATCCGCGTCCGCGTCCCCCAGCCCGCCCGCAGGTGTAAGCGGGCTTATTTACGGGCAGCCTGGCCGAATCAGCACAGCTGGCTCGGCCCTCGGACTTAAAAGGAACGGTTCCCTCCGTCGGGTCAGCCCACGGGGATCCGCGTCCGCGTCCCCCAGCCCGCCCGCAGGTGTAAGCGGGCTTATTTACGGGCAGCCTGGCCGAATCAGCACAGCTGGCTCGGCCCTCGGACTTAAAAGGAACGGTTCCCTCCATCGGGTCAGCCCACGGGGATCCGCGTCCGCGTCCCCCAGCCCGCCCGCAGGTGTAAGCGGGCTTATTTACGGGCAGCCTGGCCGAATCAGCACAGCTGGCTCGGCCCTCGGACTTAAAAGGAACGGTTCCCTCCATCGGGTCAGCCCACGGGGATCCGCGTCCGCGTCCCCCAGCCCGCCCGCAGGTGTAAGCGGGCTTATTTACGGGCAGCCTGGCCGAATCAGCACAGCTGGCTCGGCCCTCGGACTTAAAAGGAACGGTTCCCTCCATCGGGTCAGCCCACGGGGATCCGCGTCCGCGTCCCCCAGCCCGCCCGCAGGTGTAAGCGGGCTTATTTACGGGCAGCCTGGCCGAATCAGCACAGCTGGCTCGGCCCTCGGACTTAAAAGGAACGGTTCCCTCCGTCGGGTCAGCCCACGAGGATCCGCGTCCGCGTCCCCCAGCCCGCCCGCAGGTGTAAGCGGGCTTATTTACGGGCAGCCTGGCCGAATCAGCACAGCTGGCTCGGCCCTCGGACTTAAAAGGAACGGTTCCCTCCATCGGGTCAGCCCACGGGGATCCGCGTCCGCGTCCCCCAGCCCGCCCGCAGGTGTAAGCGGGCTTATTTACGGGCAGCCTGGCCGAATCAGCACAGCTGGCTCGGCCCTCGGACTTAAAAGGAACGGTTCCCTCCATCGGGTCAGCCCACGGGGATCCGCGTCCGCGTCCCCCAGCCCGCCCGCAGGTGTAAGCGGGCTTATTTACGGGCAGCCTGGCCGAATCAGCACAGCTGGCTCGGCCCTCGGACTTAAAAGGAACGGTTCCCTCCATCGGGTCAGCCCACGGGGATCCGCGTCCGCGTCCCCCAGCCCGCCCGCAGGTGTAAGCGGGCTTATTTACGGGCAGCCTGGCCGAATCAGCACAGCTGGCTCGGCCCTCGGACTTAAAAGGAACGGTTCCCTCCATCGGGTCAGCCCACGGGGATCCGCGTCCGCGTCCCCCAGCCCGCCCGCAGGTGTAAGCGGGCTTATTTACGGGCAGCCTGGCCGAATCAGCACAGCTGGCTCGGCCCTCGGACTTAAAAGGAACGGTTCCCTCCATCGGGTCAGCCCACGGGGATCCGCGTCCGCGTCCCCCAGCCCGCCCGCAGGTGTAAGCGGGCTTATTTACGGGCAGCCTGGCCGAATCAGCACAGCTGGCTCGGCCCTCGGACTTAAAAGGAACGGTTCCCTCCATCGGGTCAGCCCACGGGGATCCGCGTCCGCGTCCCCCAGCCCGCCCGCAGGTGTAAGCGGGCTTATTTACGGGCAGCCTGGCCGAATCAGCACAGCTGGCTCGGCCCTCGGACTTAAAAGGAACGGTTCCCTCCGTCGGGTCAGCCCACGAGGATCCGCGTCCGCGTCCCCCAGCCCGCCCGCAGGTGTAAGCGGGCTTATTTACGGGCAGCCTGGCCGAATCAGCACAGCTGGCTCGGCCCTCGGACTTAAAAGGAACGGTTCCCTCCATCGGGTCAGCCCACGGGGATCCGCGTCCGCGTCCCCCAGCCCGCCCGCAGGTGTAAGCGGGCTTATTTACGGGCAGCCTGGCCGAATCAGCACAGCTGGCTCGGCCCTCGGACTTAAAAGGAACGGTTCCCTCCATCGGGTCAGCCCACGGGGATCCGCGTCCGCGTCCCCCAGCCCGCCCGCAGGTGTAAGCGGGCTTATTTACGGGCAGCCTGGCCGAATCAGCACAGCTGGCTCGGCCCTCGGACTTAAAAGGAACGGTTCCCTCCATCGGGTCAGCCCACGGGGATCCGCGTCCGCGTCCCCCAGCCCGCCCGCAGGTGTAAGCGGGCTTATTTACGGGCAGCCTGGCCGAATCAGCACAGCTGGCTCGGCCCTCGGACTTAAAAGGAACGGTTCCCTCCATCGGGTCAGCCCACGGGGATCCGCGTCCGCGTCCGCGTCCCCCAGCCCGCCCGCAGGTGTAAGCGGGCTTATTTACGGGCAGCCTGGCCGAATCAGCGCAGCTGGTTCGGCCCTCGGACTTAAAAGGAACGGTTCCCTCCGTTGGGGCAGCCCACGAGGATCCGCGTCCGCGTCCCCCGGAGAGAATACACGAACAGTAGTCCTCGACGGTACGGTGTTGCCGGTTCTGACCCCGAACCGGGTGCGGAGCTCCCCGACGGGGAAACCGGTACCACCGCAAGGGAGTGCCTGGGATTCCAGAACCGAAGCGACCGGGGAGTGCCCTATTGGAATCGATTTAAAAAAAAAAAAAATGGAAACCCATTCATGTTTTATATTGAGATAAAAATCATTTTCTTTTACATGATTGCCAGGTGTGTCCTTTACACGAATGTGTCTACTCTTCATGTTCTTTCAGGTATTACACTTGAAAGGATATCGATCGTCATGAGCAATAAATCTCTTAGGTATTGACATCATTAGACATCTAGAATAATTCTTAACGAGAAGCCCAGACTTCAGGGACCCTGATAGTCGTGAAGCTAAATAGTCTGCAATAAGTTATTATTGTTATTATTATTATTGTTGTTGTTGTTATTGTTATTACTTGCTGAACTGCAACCCTAGTAGGAAAAGCAGGATGCTATAAGTCCCGGGGCCGTAACAAGGAAAATAGCCCAGCGAGGAAAGGAAACAAGGAAAAATAAAATATAAGAACAGTAACAACATTAAAATAAATCTTTCATAAATAAATTATAAAACTATAAGTCCAGCAAGGCCTTCAACCCTTAGGTTAGTGACTTTTCAGTCTCTCACACTAACAGCTAACTGGGTGTTCTGGAAGCGAAACACTGTTCTGGCGTAAGTGTCTTGGTAGGCACCAGACAGGGGGACGCGACCCATCGCAGCTTTCCCTTGGGGGGAGAATCTCTGTTTCCTCGGAAGGAACGAGAAACCATAGTGGAGAAGGTCTTGAAATAGAAGGAGGCTAACGTCCCCAGACCTACGACTCCTAGGAGACCACCCTAGAAGAGATCTGTCTCGGATAGTGCCGCGACACCCCAAGCATCTACCAGCACTACGAGGAGAGAAGCCCTCGTCCTCCTGGTCCGCAACGCCTCAGCCCCTCCACAGGGGAGCTCCAGCGCCTTCTAGCTCCTTCAGGTCGGGTTACCCCACCTCTAGGGGTGGCAGGTCAGGCCGCCCCTCTAGAAGAAGGGAAGAGTGGGAGGCTCCCTATCCCCACCCAACCTTCGGGTTGGAGGATGACTCAGGCGTCATTGGCAAGCATGGAGGGCTCAAGGAGCGGAACCTTGGACAGTGTCCTTACTAAAGAAGGGCTACGGACTTCCATTCCTAACGGAACCACCCACGCCTTTTCCGGCCAACCGGATAGATGGCTAGATCCTAAAGAACCGTTAAAGAGGACCGCCCTTCAAGAGGAGGTGTTGTCCATGCTAGAGAAGGGTACCATGGAAGAAGTTCTTCTCCCAGGACCAGGTGTCTACAGTCGCCTATTCCTGGCAGAAAAAGCGACCGGGGGGGGGGGAGGCCGGTTATAGATCTGTCAGATCTCAACAGGTTCGTCAAGATGACGGACTTCTAATGGACACGCAGTATTCGGTCCTGCTGTCCTTGAGGGAGAAAGATTGTAGAATACCATCGACCCCAAGGACGCATACTTCCAGATTCCGGTCCACACCTCGGGTCGGAGGTTCCTCCGGGTGAAATAGGGTTCCCAGTTCCTGCAATTCAGGACCCCTTTTTCTTTGGTCTGTCAACAACGCCCAAAGTGTTCGTGAGAGTCCCCACGGCTGTCGCAAGGGGGCCCACGAACGAGGCATTCGCCTTAGCAGATACCTGGACGGCTGGTAGCTTCTTCCCTCCTCAAAGGTCCTCTTGGAGGAACAAGGGAGAAGTCTCCTCCAGTTTGGCAAGGATCTGGGGAACTGAATCTACCCGAAGTAGCAAAATCTATCCCCTTCCACCGGAATGAACTACTGGGGAATGACATTAGACCTTTTTTCGGGGAGAATTTTTCCCTTCGGAGAATAAGATATGACACCTCAGGCTCATTAGTCAGCCGTTCCTACTGTTCACAGACGCCTCCAACCAGAGATGGGGAGCCCTTCCCCTCGACGAAGCGGCACGAGAGACCTGGTTGGAAGGGGAGAGACAACTCCACACAATGTCCTGGAGTTGGAAGTAGTCCAGAAGGCATGCCTACACTTCACAAGTCTGCTAAAGGGGAACTCCGTGGCGTGGATGAGCGACAACACCACGGTAATGGCATACATGAACAAGCAGGGTACTTGTAATAGAAGGAGTTGGGCGATCTCACCATAGAGAATCTAGACTGAGTGATAGGGAATCAAGGGGTGATGTTAGCAAGGTTCTTTCCCGGAAAGTAAATCGCCCTGGCCGACGGCCTCAGCAGAATGGGCCACATAGTAGGGACAAAATGGTCCCTTCCCCCAGGAATAGCCAAGCTCATCATTCAACGATGGGGCTCCCCGGTGGTTGACCGACTTGCAACAACCTCAACGCCCAACTCCCAGTCTATTGCCCCCCTGTACAAGACCCCGAAAGATTCCTTAGAAGACTCTTTTTTCAGAACAAGTGGGACAATCTGGATGTGTACGTTTTCCCCCTTTTCACGCTGATAAGACATGGGCTCAGCAGAATAAAGGTGGCTCGAAGCCTACAGATGACTTTGGTAGCGCCCTGGTGGCTAGACAGAGAGAGTAGTTCGCGGACCTAAAGACCTATCGAGTCAACCGCCGTGGCCTCTGTCCGTCAGGTCAGATCTACTGAGTCAACCGCTCTTCCTCAGGTTCCACGACAACCCTCTCTCTCTTCGCCTTCACGCCTGGAGACTATCGAGCGACTCCTGAAGAAGGAGGGGTACTCCTCCTCCACAGCCAAGAGGATGTCCCTATACCTAAGAAAATCCTCTACCGTAGTCTACCAGGCGAAGTGGGCCGCCTTTACGAAATGGTGCGCGACAAAACAAATAAGACCTCTCAAAGCCTCGGTCCCTGACATAGCTGATTTTCTAGTGTACCTTAGGGATAAAATAGGAATGCCAATCCCGGCTATTAAAGGAGTACGAGCAGCCTTAGGCCAAGTCTTTCTCCTGAAAGGCATCGACCTGGGGACCTCAAGACACATAGGGATGCTGATTAGAAGTTTCGAACAATCCTTCCCTCCCCAAGCCAGGAGAGTGCCTAGATGGGACCTGGCCAAGGTCCTGAAAATGTTGTGTCGTCCGACCTTTGAACCACTCAGAGATATCGGGGACAAAGGTCTCACCCTCAAGGCAGTCTTCTTGCTAGCCTTAGCTTCGGCTAAGAGGGTAGGTGAGATCCACGGTCTCTCCTACGACGTGGCACACTCCAAAGGGTGGAAGGAGGTATCTTTCAAGTTCGTACCCTCCTTTGTAGCAAAGACTCAGAACCCAGCAGTCTGGGACCCGAGGTTTGAAGGTTTCTCTTCTCCAGCCATCCCCAAGACAGGCAATACGGACGACCTGTAGTTATGCCCGGTCAGGACGATCAGGAAATACCTGGAAAGGACGGCCCATCTCCGTCCGGGTGCCAAGAACCTCTTCGTCTCTTCAGGCGTTAATAAGAAGCAAGTGTCCAAGAACACTATTTCCTTCTGGCTGAGACAAGTCATCACTAGGGCTTATGAAGAAGACAAGGTGGCAGTACCAGGCACTCCCCGTCCCCATGACATCAGAGGCCTGAGCACTTCCTTGGCCTTTGAGAGAAATATGGCAGTGGGCCAGATCCTGCAGGCCGGCACTTGGTCACACCAGTCGACCTTCACGGCCCACTAACTCAAAGACTACTCAAGAAAGTCTTTGGATGGATTCTCCATTGGGACAGTCATCGACGCCCTCCAAGCTGTGTAGTGGCAGGCTGGAAGACGTCCCCAACAAGTGAATAGTCTCATCCCTACTTCGTCAGGAGAAGACTCAGTAGAGAAAATGTCAAGAGGTAACCCTAAAATTATAAGCGTAAGTTTTCCCTGCTACCCCCTATCCGCTCTCTGTACCCCCGCATTACGTAGCCCTCCAGGCACCATGTGCCTAACCAAGTGGCAGAATGGCTCTCCCGCCTCCTAAAGTGTAAGTCTCCGAAGAGGTAATTCGAGGTAAAGTATTCGTGTCGGAACAAATGAAAAATTTTAAGTAATTTTTATTTTTCCTAACATACTTACCGAGAATTACCTCTGAGTAATGGCCCTCCCTTCCGTCCCCGAGTGCCATTCTTCTATTGCCGAGTCGGGCTAAACGGAGGACTTAATGAGATCCTGACCCGGGAAAAGCAGTGACCTGCCCTAATCCGGGCCGCAGGAATTATCCTGGCGGCGGGGGTAGGAACTATCGGGAGCGAGATAGGGGGGGTAGCACGGAAAATCTTGGTCGAGATTGAGAGAGGTCCAAGGACCCTCCGAAGAGGTAATTCTCGGTAAGTATGTTAGGAAAAATAAAAATTACTTAAAATTTTTCATATTTTTACTAAGAATATATTAGCAAATAAAAAAGCTGAAAAGAAATTAGTAAGCTTAGCATAGATTTTTGTAAAGAACGTAGTTGTTTGTTTACATTGCAAGTCCTTACTATTAAAAATAGTTACTGTAGAGTATTACTTTGCCAATAAAATCCTTGATCATGCATTTCAGAATATTGTTGCTATAGAATATAGGGAGTTTGAAAGACTGTAGTTGGTATCTATGTTTGGTTTTCCCATTACTCTAATAGACTTTTAATGATTTCCTCTCATTTTGTTTCATCTTCGGCACTTTCTATGTAAGATCCGTTTGATCCATATCTTCATTGATGGCCCTTTTCCATGATTTCGTAGACCTCCCCAATCGTCTTGGGCTTTCTATTTTCATATCCAATTACAGTTCTTACTTTACTTTGATCTCTCTCCCTATATGTTCAGATCATCGCAGTCCTTTAAATGCAAGTTTTAAGGCCATTAAACTGCAAAGAGAGAAAAGTATATTGGCTACAAGATCCAACAGTAAATGACTATGAATTTGAGTACAAAACCATAACCCTATAAGACCCAAGTTTTACAACAGGGATTCATTTCATCTTCGTTGCACGTTTTGAATAAGGTTAAGGAATGTTGTACAAGAATTGTACAGTAAGAAACGAGAGTAGCAACTACACCTTAAATACATGCAGAGGGATAAGAGGTTTAGAGTACTTGGTAAATAAGAGTACAGTATGCCTTTTGTAAATGACCCAATATTACTCTTTGCAACGCTTGAGACATCGTGATCAAGAAAATTAAGGTTTTGAAAACTGTAATATACAGTAAACTGCCAATAATCACAGCTGGAATGCAATGGGAAAATCATACAACAAAAAGTAGATGTGGTATAAATTGGGATGTCCTCTATTTGATGGAAAATATATACAGTATGTTCTTGAACATGAGATGATTTGGAAATAGAATGGGAAAGGCTGATAAACAGTTCGTCAGAAAATTTGATAGATATTGAAGTAGCAGGACAGATTTTTGGGAAGATGCACTTTCTTAGAAAAATGAGATTTTATGAAGACGAAGATCAAAAAATAATTCAGGCACAATGTGCACGAGACTAGTGGAGAGAGCGAGTAGAGTATTTATTTTGATGGTTAACCCCAGGATAGGAAAATCTGACTCGATAATATCAGCAATGAGGGTAGGGAAGATCTTTTACTGTAATTAGAAAGTTTTTTTTTTTTTCTGTGAAGTATTAATGGTTGTTATCTATGGTGGTTTTGCAGAATTTCTGTGATTTGTATGGGGCTATTAAAACTTAATTTTTTTGCATGTATTTTGCTAATTTAGAAAATCTTGCATCCAGTAGGAACGTAAAAGTATTTTTGGATTTACAAGAATTTTGCTTTATTTTGCTTAGGCCAGAAGTACTGCATACAGAAAGAAGTTCAGATTGTCCTCATCATAGGATTTTCAGTTATTTAAACGATAAAGCAGATTTCCTTTTGTATTTGAATATGGAAGTTTGGTAATTCATCATATATAGTGATTTGTCAAATAAGAGGTTATATGTGGAAATTTTCATGCGCGTTTTTATATAGCCTATCGCTGCGGACTGTTCTTTTGTTATAGCTTTATTTTGTTCCTGGGAAATGTGATTGAATGGCAAAGAGAGCTTAAAAGCATGGGAATTGGTTTCCCAAAACTAGCCCCTTCCCCCTGTATTTTCGGTTAATTGGTTAGCATTTGATGTTTAACAAAGTCACTACTTGTACAGTTTTTTTTTTTTTATTCTCAAATTCTCAATTTATTTTTACTTTAATCTGTAAAGAAAAAAAATTGAACACTTGTTTTTTATATCGTCTCATTTTGATTTTACACACACACACACACACACTTATTTTTGTACTTTAAATATTCTAATTTTAAGTTATGTCTTAGCATGCTGTTATTTGTTTTGGTTCCAACAAAATGAATTATTAAATTCTTTTTACTAATTTTTTCAATGTTCTACAATGTATGTGTCCTTATATGTCTCACATTTTTGGAGTAACATCTCTGTAGTGTATTTAGGAAGGTAATTTTGCTTCAAGCATGTTGTGTTGCTCAATTTAAGGTATGTGAATGACGATACAGACCTGCCTTTGTCCTTGTGTATTTTAAAATGCTTTCATTGACTGTAATGTTAACTACCCTTTTTTATGTTTTGTCCTGCACACCGTGAATGAATGCACTCGCCATTTTTATTTGCTTGCGCTTTGATATTTGCTGCATACCTTGTGTTTTGCCATGCCCTGCAGTAGGACGAGGAATATTGCATGCTGATAAAACTGTGGGAATGGTTTTGCAAATAGACAGTAAGTTATAGTGAAGGCATTGAGTTGTATTTTATGTTTTATGATTTTCATGTATCTGTAATGCTACTGCAAATTTTTTTTTTGTCACAGGACTGATGATTTCTTCATTTGTTACATCATTTTGGTTTGGTTTTATTTGCATTTTGTTGTTTTATGTGTTTACAATTATTTTTTTGTAGTGATAAATTTTTTCTCAGGAAGACGTCCATTTTTATGTAAATCTGGACTGCTTTTTTTATAGATTAATAATGGAACAAAAGATCCTAAATATTTGCCGAATGAACTTTGTGGTCATCAGAAATAGCTGAAATATGGAAAAAAATCCATATACAGTACTCTTAACCCTCGACATCAAATAAGTTAAACTTTTTCCTCCATGTTTTCAAATCAGACCATAGTTTGGCAGAACCACTAATCTAAGTGCAGAAAAACTTGTTGTATGATTATCATAATAACAAAAGTAAAAGATATTTCAGTTAAATGTAATTAATAGTAAATTGAATCTATTGGAAGAATATTGTAAGTTATTAGCAAAGAACTGTTGAATAGGGTTTTGAAGTAAAATGATTAGTAAAATTAATACAGAAATAATTGGTTCTAAAATTGAACGAAGAAAAGGGATTTTGACAAAGGAAAAATCTATTTCTGGGGAGATACCTGTGACGCCGACGCCCGGTGAAAAGAGTCCTTCTTTACACTTTTCTGATATAAATACTTCCAAATATACCAGAGAAATTTAAAGTATGGAATGCAGAGGTTACTACTTTTCACACGGCCCTGCTTTATACATGATGCCCACTGGGTGTTCGAGCGAGGGTAGTAACCTCTGCATTCCATACTTTAAATTTCTCTGGTATATTTGGAAGTATTTATATCAGAAAAGTGTAAAGAAGGACTCTTTTCACCGGGCGTCACAGGTCGACCCAGAAATAAATGTTCTGTATAAAAAAAAAATGCAGGTATTGTACAGTATTAGACAAACACTATATATATGAAAGAAAAATCCATAACTTGACAGCCAAGTAAAAGCAAAAGTCTTGAACGGACTGAACTCTTCATAACGTTCCCTGAAATCTAACTAAACTACTGTATCTTGGATTTCCTTATCTCCCTAAGTTTGGTTTTATGTCTGATGGGTAAACTAAATAAGGTTTCAGGTATTGAGATGATTCAGGCTAAGATAGTGAGTCGATAAGAAAATGGTAAGACTAGAGAGAGTGGAAAGAACCTTTTTCACTTCTTATTACCTGTAGAGGAAGAAGTACACAATCTTTGACACTATCATTATCAAATGGAATTGTTTATGGAACAATGAAGCTGATATTAGATTGGAAAAGACCAACCAGTGGTTCCTAAAGTGGGCGAAATCGTCCCCATGGGCAATTGATACTGGGAGGGTGGCAAGACAGAAGTTGTGGGGGGTGGGGTGACAGGGTGGCATTAAGACTATTTACGCTATAAATAGTTTGTTTTTTAATGACGAAACATATGTCATGAACTCTATGGCAATGAAACTGCCAGAATTGTAAACGAATGCATTGCTCTGTTGCATAATATAAAGGCAGAGTAAAAAATCTGAACGTTTACTTGATGTACGCTTATTCACATCACATAGGAGACTCGTAGAGGGAACCTGTAGTTACTACACATAGCCATTGCATAGCTGGATCAGACTCGATGAGTAAGCAACTATGCTACTTGGTCAAAAGCTTGTCTCAGGTTTGTAAGTACTGCACTTTAATTAATTTCATTCTTATAATGTTCAGAATTTTAAAAAGTATACTAATATGACGAAGTGGTAGTGTTACTGTATGGTGTATGCTATGGTAGTCAAGAGCATTCAGAACTTTGAATGCATTTCTTGTTTCATAATTATGACAAGAGATACAATTACTGTAAATTTCTGATGAGAACATAAATATGACAAAGTAATGGCAACCATATCAATGTGAAATCAGCTACAGTATCTGAAAGCTAAAGTAATTCAGATGAAACTAAGCCCATCATGAACTCTGCCAGTTTTTAGGCCTCTCTGATTTGTATAAGAAGATCATATCAGATGATGACTTTCAAGTCAAGTGTGCACACCTGGAAGAGTTGAAAGATTCCAGGATCTTTTATTGCTTAAAATACCAGACTGTAATCAATCCAATCTTAGATGTCAGCAGTGAGGAAACAGGAATGACAGAAGAAGAATGTTTTAATTCAAAGTGATAATGAGCTAAGGCCAAGGTTTAAGAAATCATCAAGATTGTTGGTTTAAAAATATATAATCTCTGACTTCTATCCAGTACTGTGGAGCAAGTTGATGTATTTTATTGCCTTTACAATGAAATTTTTTGATAGAAAGGGGCTTCAGTACAGTCATCTTGCTTCTTTCCAAACAAAGAAACAAAGTTAAGATTACTGAACGTTGGATTTACTTCTTTTAATCAAGTTCCAGCCTGATGTGGAGAAATTGGTATTCCCTGCTCCAAGCACACCCTTTTTGAAAATAAATCATCTTTACTGAGTACACATTTTCTGTGTAATATTGTTTTCAATTTGAAGCAAACTAAAAAAAAAATTGGTTTGTTTGTATCAAGGCGAGGAGCAACTAAGACTCCACCTGGAAGCCTAAAATAGTTTGGAAACCTTTGAACGGAAGCTAATGTTTGACTTTTATAACTACCCTCCTTTCAATTAAAGCACCATCTTGAGGTAATATCCTTTATTTGAAATGGTCATACTCATTGGACTCGTTTGGTTTGGATGAACAACCCACATAACTCAATCCTGGAATGCAATGAATGCTAACACTTTTGAACAAATCTTTGGAGTAATTTTTGTCAATCCTGAAGATTTTCCGTCTGTCCAACTTAGACATCCCTGCGAGTCTTAAGGATGTAAACTCTGGTTTGTCAAACTACTACTAAAATATAATCGGCACAATAGAGAAATGAGAAGTCATTTGGGTCAGAAAAAAAAGATCTTCAGCAGAGACCAGATTGTAGTAAAGTTCAAGTTGAATGGCTAATGATTCAAGCATGTTGAGAAAAGAGGTAGAACCAGATTTCTGATTTCAAAGCAGTGTTAAAAAAGCAACATTCAAGGTGAAATTGATGCCGAAATTACAAAAGTCTTAAGAAATTTAATAGTATGCATGTTAATATGTCTATTAGTATGCAGTTTTAAAAGGTTCAGAAAGCATGAGCCTAATAGTCTAAGTCTTTGTTTTTATTTTGCGAGCTTTTTCAAGTCTAAATTAATGCAAAACCCAAACTGAAGACAGAAGGGATAGGTTTCACTTCATTGGCAGAAGAATGGGATGGAAAAGTATATTTTACTGAGAAAAGGTAGAAGAAACTGTGGTTTCAAGGAAATTGATCTTAGGTTGTTGGGATATCCTGTCAAGTATACTTTAAAACTTTGTTTTTGTATTGAAGGAAAGCAATTCTGGATCAAGTACAAATATCAGGGATGGGTGCAAGGTGTTAAAGGAGAAATAGGTCAGACGATGATATTGTAGTATAGGGGAAATAGGTTTTTTTTCACTTGGATGGCCAAGTATAGGTTCATCAAGGTCCAAGAGGAAGAAGTGAAGTTCAAAAGAGTTAAAAACTTCTCGAGAGGATCATGAATATTTATCAGTACTAGGCAAGATTGAGATGTGAAATTTTTAGAATCCTGATTATTTGCATGAATCTCTCATGAGTTTGCTATGACTTACTTCTCAAAGCTTGATCAAATTTATCTGTAGCCTTCAAGTTATTTCTATGAAGCTTCCCTGATGTTTATAATGCTTTTCTCTCAAAGCCATATTTAATACCGATGTTTACCCTAAAATAAAAATAAAGGGATTTTGACGAAAGAAAAATCTATTTCTTGGCGAGGAACCTGTGTCGCCCAGTGAAATGCTCCTTAAAGCACCATTTCTAAGGCATAAGTATTACTAAATATACCAGAGAAAAAAGGAATGCATGGAATGCCAGGAATCAACCCAGCTTGCTCACTCGATGAGTGTCTGTATAGTTACTGGGGCGTGATAGAACCACGACCATAGGTCCCGCACCAGTTAGACCTCTCCTTCATCAACATCCTTTTAGTAAAACGTAGATATTTTTATCTTTAAAGTTCACTTGTTGCCATTGCGTTAGATAGTTGATGTTGTTTAATCCCTCCTGGCACATTTGTTCCTAATAGATATCTGTGGGAGTAACATTTTCTCACTTTTACCATGCATGGGAAAGCTTGCATCTCATTCCGAGGGTGCTGTCTTTGGGCAAAGAGGTCTATGAAATCCCTCCCTCCCCTAATCCTCTCTTGTCTAAGGAACCAATACCTTTTCCAAGTTATCTAAGAAATTCTGCATAGGCCAATGTTTTGAATGTAGAGATTGGTGAATTTGAAGAGAAGAATGTTAAACAAGAAGTTTGGGATCCATCTCCAGGGTTTTACAATGAGTTGTTACTTGTTCTCAAAGCATCAGGAGGTTGGAGACCCACTCTACATGTTTTGATTTTAAATAGGTTTACAGTTCTCACTAAGATTTTGATGGAAACGCCTTTAACAGTTCTTGAGGTAGTGAGGGAAAAAGTTTGGATCATTTTGATAAACTTGACAGATAAATGCTTTCACATTCCTATTCATCCAAATTCAAGGAATCTCCATCTGTTTTTGAATGGTTTGAAATTTTACCAATTTTGGTAACTCCATTCACTTGCAATCTCAGACACTACCTTAGCTTGGGTTAACTCCAGCTGGGTAAATGTAGGCGCTAGTACATCAACTGCCAAAACGAGTCCCCTGCAACATCACCCAAAGAGTCCTCTGCATGCATGCACAGCAGGACCCAACGAGTCCTTTGCACATCTGCAGCAGCCCCTGTATCCTGTTTTAAACAAACTGGGAAATAAGCTGATTTTCCCTTGGTTTGTCCTGCTGTATAGGAAGACGAGGAAACGGATACAGACCTTGAATACGAATAAGTATCTCCTTTTCAAACCGTACGTAACCTTTCTGCTGAGAAAATCATAATAAGTTGATTAAGGTAAATTTGGAAGATTCTTACTCTTCCAAGTCTTCAGAGGTAGGTACCTCCAAGGTTTGTTTATACCTCTCAGTTCTCCAACTTCATGGTAGATATTATAGTCATAAAACGATAAGCTATGCTGGTTCTCGTTTAATCCTTAAGCCTTCGATAACACAGACGTGTTGACTTGTATAAGACTCATCAGTTGCCTAATCTTGTTTTAGATTTCAATTCAATCTCTTGTATTGAGCCCATCATTGTGCCTAATAAAGGAAAATCTTTAAATTTAGATATTGTTAATTTTGACTAAAGAGATGTTTTTGTGGGTAATCAAGTTAGTTTTCTTCAATCACTTTCCTTTGCAATTTTATAATAGGGGTTGTTGCCCGTCTCTTAGGAGAGAAATTTGCAGGACGTTAGGATTTGAATTTAATTTTGTTTGACCTCCTGCTTAGATAAAACTATCTTGGAATGGGTCTCTGTTATATGCCTGTGTGTTTTTTGTGATTAAGAGAAGAGAGCAGGTATGTGCCTTTATGGTTAGGCCAGTCTCTGAGGCACAAAAACAGGTGTTAATTTCTTTCTCTATTTTAGGTCCTGTGTTAGATGTGGTAAAATTTATAAAGTGGTTGCTCAAGTAGAGACCAGAACTCAAAACTGATGTTTTGAGGTCCTTCTCTTGAGGTCCTTCTCTAGGAATACTCTAGTTAGCACATTTACGTCAAATACTTCAGATTCAGAATTGTCGCCAAGTGGTAAACATCGGAAGTCTGTTATAGTAGATGTTCCAAAACGGTTATCAACGGGACTCCTAAAACTTTATCTTGGAATGGTATGGCTGTCCTTCCAAGCAAATTCCAGTAGAGGGAAGACTAGAATGGTATGGCGGTCCTTCCCAGCAAATTTCAGTAGAGGGAAGACTTACCCACTTTTATTTCCTTTGGGATAGCTTTCATACTAATATGTTGGAGATACTTGTGGTCAAAGAAAGTTAATAAGATTCCCCTAACCTCCAATCCTCCCCTGCCCAAAGAACTAGCTCTGTACAGTATTTGATATATCTCGCCAATACAGCGAAAGTTCACACTTTACAATTAGAAATTCTAAACCTTCTAGAAAAGAAATCATAAACCCTTTCCCAGGGTTTTACAACAGATTATTCTTAGTCCCCAAAATTTCAAGGGGTTGGAGGCTCGTTCTAGATGTCTCAGTCCTTGACAAGTTTGCACTGCTCACAAAGTTTTCAATAGATACACCCTCACTAGTTCTGGGGTTGATAATGAAATAAAAATTGGATGTTTACAATAGACCTTTTGTATGCAGGTTTCCACTTCTGGTTCATCTCAATATAAGGAAATGCCTTCATTTCATCAGTGGGTCAAAGGTTTACCGATTAAGGTGTCGGTGCCATCCCCATCTCAAAATGAGATCTTTTGTACCTGAATGATTGGTTAGTTTTAAGCAATTCATTGAAAAGGATTAGATTTCAACAAGTGTGGTTACTCATGTTGGATTGTTTTGGGATCGTGGTCAGTTCCAAGAAATCCCTCCTAGCCCTGACTCAGAAGATGCTATATTTGGGAATGATATGTCCTTTTCAAACTTTTCCTTCCAAGAGGATCCAGTCTTTTCTTCTTTTGCTACAAAAGTTGAAAATGTCAAAGCAGATATCAGTTTGGATTAGGTAACTAGGAACCATAGCTTCATTAGAGAAATTGACCTTGAAATGTGTTTTTTTTTTTTTTTTCAAATTGATCTCAGTTCATATTGGAACAGAATAGCTGATCTAAACTTTTTATTCCAGTGATGAAAAACCAACTTCTACTGAGTTGATAGGGCAATCACAGTTGATTATCTCTGGGAGTTTCTTGGTATTTGAAAATCCCAGACCTATCTCTGTTCTCAGATGCTTCACAGGAAGGGTGGGAAGCAATTCTGGATCATTTGCATCTCTTATGGAAATGGACCTTGGACACTAATTTCCTAGAGTTACTAGCTATATTGAAAACTCTTCAGGTTCAGGAACTGCTGATGGTAGGGAAGATAGTGGCTGTGTTTTTGGCCTCATGGAAACTTCCCTGGCTGGCATTCTGCCATACTGGGTTAAAGTCCCGCGCAAGCTCGATAATTTCTTGTAGTGTCTGCAATTTCGGCATCCTTGTGTGCTGATAGTAGGGGGTTTGTGTGAGCCTATAGGTCTACCTGCTTAGTCATCAGCAGCCATTGCCTGACCCTCCCTGGTCCTAGCTTGGGTGGAGAGTTGGCTTTGTTGCTGATCATATGTACATACTGTCAGTCTCTAGGGCATTGTCCTTGTAGCTAGGGCAATGTCTCTGTCCCTTTCATCTGCTATTCATGAGCTGATAATAGGGGGTTTGTGTGAGCCTATGGGTCTACCTGCTTAGTCATCAGCAGCCATTGCCTGACTCTCCCTGGTCCTAGCTTGGGTGGAGAGTTGGCTTTGTTGCTTATCATATGTACATACTGTCAGTCTCTAGGGCATTGTCCTGCTAGCTAGGGCAATGTCTCTGTCCCTTACCTCTGCTATTCATGAGTGGCCTTTAAACCTATAAACTAGCCTACATCCAAAATCAAAGGGGTACAAGATCTCCAGGCCCGCAGTGGTTAGACAAAGTGTTGTTATCCTGGATCACTCTGAGAGGGATTACCTTGCTTACTCACTTTATTTGGGGAAATCAAATGTCTTAGCTGACCAACTAAGCAGAAAGTCAGATTTTGCCAAACGAATGGTCCTTCCATCTGTTTCAATGTCTATAGATTCAGAAGTGGACCCGAACATTGACATGTTTGCATTGTCACTGAACAAAAAAAATTGTTTTTCGTTTACTAGTGCCAGAGCCCTCAACATGGACGGTGTATGCCCTGTTACAAGACTGTTCAAATCTGGGTCTTTATGCAGCCCCACCATTTACCGTAATTTAGCAGGTGATAAACAATTTAAGGATCTCTCTGATTGGTAGAATGAAGCTAAAAGCTCCTTTCTGGTCACGTAGGGGATGGCTCACACATCTGTGGCCACTGTTGTCAGAATGTCCGTAGTGGCGTGTCTATTGAAGGTAAAGAAAATGGGAAATTAAATTTATTTTTGATAAATGTCAATTAAACGTAGTTTCTAGAGAAGTAAAATGAACATCAGGTGAGTATAGAAGTCATCTCCTCCTCCTATGCCTATTGACGCAAAGGGTTTCAATTAGGAATGTTAGATTTTGCCAGTCATGTCTATCCTGAGCTTTTAAATCAATACAGTACTTCTCCATTCGTCATCTACTTCATGCTTCATAGTCCTCAGCCATGTGGACCTGGGTCTTCCAACTCTTCTAGTGACTTGTGGAGCCCAGTTAAAAATTTGGTGAACTAATCTCTCTTGGGGAGTGCAAAGAGCATGCCCAAAACCATCAACTTCTACCCCTTACCATAATCTCATCCACATTTGGCACCCAAGTAATCTCTCATATAGTTTCATTTCTAATCCTGTACTGTCATTTAACCCCTAGTATTCTTCTAAGGGCTTTGTTCTCAAGTCTACTAAATCTGTTGGATATTGTTTCATTGTCATACTGTGACTCATGTCGAACTTTGTTATAAGAATTACAGTATTTAGTAATTCAATTGTTTTCGATTTAATTCTTTTTAGGCCAATCTGAGAATGGCCTCATTAGGCATAAATGTTTTGTTGACCTAATACTGTATTTTTAAGTAATCCAGCTATTGGAACTGTCAAATCTGTTTGTGGTACCATCCACATGGCTTGTACGTTGGTAATGTGCTAGCCTTGTATTTGAATGAACAGTAGAGTCCCTCCTTGGCCTGCGAGTTCAAGCTGTAGAATGGGAAGTTTAACTCTGTAGTTTGTCACCCGGGGGGGGGGGGGGGGGATCTAGGTGGTGTTTGCCTTGCTTATCTGAGATGAAATTGGAATTGAAGTCTGACACCTATAACCTTTAATGACAGTAGCTGAGAGGGTAGCCTTTGCAGATGTGAGCTATCTCTATGAATCAGTATGGCATTTGCTAGCCCATAAAGACTGTGGAAGTGTATTAAAAATAGGAAGATAAATCTTTTTAGTTGAGATTTTGCATTTAATTTGTAATTGAATTACATACTTAATGCATTTTTGTAGAATTCATTGATATTACTTTCATGAACGAAAGGTATATACATCAGAACTTCATTTGCTTGTCCTTTACATCGGTGCTGCTTTTGACCACGTTAATCATGAGGCCTTTGTTTTCATATTAGAATAGGGGGGAGTTAGTGGATAATTTTCTATTTTTATTATTGAATTTTTAACTAAAAGACTATAATGCAGTTTTTGATAGGCACCTTAGTGACTACGGAGATATTATCTTTGGCATTCCTCAGGGCAGTGCTCTTGAACCTTTTTCAAACTACAGCATTTGCTTGTATGTTATTTCATCTTTAAAACATCAACTCAAATGTCAGTTGATCATCAAATAAGCTTATGCCTTATGAAAATGATGGTACTCTTTGATTCAATCTCATCTCCTGAGTTTAGAACTGAGGTTGCTGAATCTCATCATAGAACTAACTCAAATTAGTGAATGATGTAACTTATTATGTTGTTAGCAGGTCTATGGCCTTGACTCTTCCCCTATCAGATTTTTTTCTCTGCTGTGTTTTTTAACTATATGTAGGTCATTGAAATTCCAGGTGTCATTCATGTTCATTCATGATTGCAAATTCACTTGAGAAACATATATGATTTCTCTCTTCCTCAATTGTACAAAATATTTGTTTAATATTTTCGAAAATCTGAAGGCTTATAGTGTTTAATTCTTTCATTCTATTAAGTTTTGAATATTTTTCTTCTGCATGGCTGTCGGCAGCTGACTTTATCTTAAATTGTTGGACTAGAACTTCAGGTCTACAAGATTCCTTGTTCCTGCTACAAATATTGAATCTCTCACACTTTGGTGTAATTTTAGGTCATTGTGCACAATGATTTTTCTTATACTGACCACCCTTTGCATTCAAATCATCCCCTAATATACAATCTACTTCATTGTATTAGATATACAATTAATTCTAACAGTCCAGCCTTTTCTTTATTAGGATTCAATGCTACACAGTACTCTAGAAATATTATTCTGTCTATGACCCAAATTTTTAATGATCTTCCGGATAAAACTGCAGAATTGGAACTTCATAAGTTCAGACTTTATGTATATGCTATTCTTTTTAGAAACGATGCATATTTCATAGTTTTTCTGTTATTTATTTAAACTTATTATTCATTTTTGTTTTATTTTAGTTATTCCTTTCTTTTTGGCTTGTTCTTGGCTTTTCTTTTTGTTGTCCACACTTGGTTACCCTCCTTATTGGGGCCTTTTGTGGCGTCACATTATGCTCTCCCAACTAGGGTTGCAGCTTGAGTTATAATGATATGTTACTTATTTAAAGACAAAGTTGAAACTTCTTTAAGCTCGTTGGAAAAGAATTTTGATTTCCTGCTGAATGAGCTTAGTGGTTATTGCATAGACTTGTGTAACAGTCGGCTATAGCGAGTGTAGTCTTACTTTATTCCTGATTTTGATTTTATTTGGGAGGCGAAAATCAGAACAAATTTAAATGAAAGAAGGTGGGCAGTTATGTGATATGAGCAATAGGAATAAATGAAAGGAAGGCAGAAAGATGTATAGCTGGCTAAATATACTCTACAAAATAACTATTTTACCCTCTACAGTGTGCCAGTCAAGGCCCTCTGTAGGTGTCAACATTAATGACTTTTTCATTGATCAAAAACTCTCCTGTATTCACAGCAGAGTTCTCACAAACTCTTTGTTAGGTAAATATGAACATTACATGACAATTGCATTTTCAGTTGTTTCTAGAATTGTGATAGCAATCCAAAGCTTACAATTTAAGAAACCCTTATATGGCAAAATAAATATCTGAAATCCTGATTTAGTTTTTGATTAAGGGGATATAAATGATAGTCTGGTTCTATAATCTCTATGAAAGGAAATTGTACAGAAGCATCATTAATGAACTCTTTCAAGTTAATGGTTTATTAGGTCGAGTCTTGTGATTTCATGACTTGTCAACCTGATCAACAGAAAAACATTTGCACCAGGTTTGAACCATCGAAGTTCCTCTGATTAATCATCTCTTTTTATGAGAGAGAATTTATATTCTCCATATTGGATGTGGTGTTCAATTCCAGCTTTTCTTATCATTACTGGGATTGAAACCTTAAGTGTAGCAAATGATCCTTCGGTATTAACGAGATAAGAAGTGCATACAGTAATTGCTTATGGGGTGGGGGTGGGGTGGGGGCTGCTGTAAAATCTTGCAAGATATATCCGTAAAGTGGAGCAGATAAGTCTTAATTAATCACAGTTGGTGCATCACCATTTCTAAAACTGGTTATTTTAACGTCTTGGTAAATACTTACGTGAAGTATGTTGGTTGTGTATAAAGTTTACTTTACAAAATCCTGTGCCTTTGATAATATCTAGCAGGCCCCATAAAAGATTTATAATTTATTGTTTAGTCACACAGGATAGTATATCATACGCTGGCAAATATTTTTTAAATTAGTTTTTTTTTTCCATATCTTTTTTACCCTTGATTATGGTTGCCCTAGTTGAATGCATGCATACTGCATTTTATGCCTGTTAATGATAAGTTTTTCAGTCCAAAATTATTTACTTAAACTTTTTTAATACTTATAGAGGATTATTTTAAAGATTAAAATTGTCTTCTTTTGCAGGGCAAGTATGAAGAAGTAGAGAGGTACTACCAGCGGGCTTTAGAAATATATGAAACCAAATTGGGTCCTGATGACCCCAACGTTGCAAAAACCAAGAATAACTTGGCGTCGGCCTACCTCAAGCAGGGGAAATACAAGGAGGCCGAGATTCTCTATAAGCAGGTGCTGACCCGAGCTCACGAGCGAGAATTTGGTGCCATCGATGGTAAGAAACACATTTTTTATTTTTTCTCCTCATACAGATATGTTTTTGAAGATATGTATGACATGTTCTGTATCTCAAAAATTCCAGGTTTGTCCCTTTCTCATATTTTTTTTTTTTTTTTGAGGCTTTTGACTGATCATAATTTAATTTCTCCAGAATTCCTCTTTATATTACTTCTTAGTGGTTAGATTAGTCTTCCTCCCATTTATTTCGTTATATACTCGCCTGACATTCATATTGCTTCTTTAGAAGCTCGGCTTATTGACGTTTACCCCCTATATTTATTAAAATTTTTCCCATTTTCTTTGCTGTAAGAAATATACATGCTCCCAGTCAGTAAAGTATTAAAACAGTCTTGCAGTTAGTGTTAAGTAGCATACTAAGTGTTTCCCATTCTTCAGTTTTGAATTCAAAATTATTCCCTATTTCTTGACATCACAAGTCATTTGGAAAGGCAGGTGGGCATGTACATGAACATCAGGTGAATATAGAAATAAAATTATTTGATTAAAATACCTTAATGGATATCAAATGATACGTGAGATACTATAAAAAGGAGACAAGGACAAATTGATTGTTGAAAGTTTTTCAGGAAGTAATAAAAGTTACAAGGTTGAGTATGCTAAAAATTCCAATATTGAAAGTGAAGTCAAAAGAAAAGCCAGGAAGGACTGGAGAAAATATTTAGACAGGAAAGCAGATGAGGTTGGCTAAGCTATGAATTCAGGGAGTGGCTATGGTGTAAGAAGTGTTCATAGAATTACTAATGAAATCTTTGCTGGGGCAAAGAAGCATATAACCCATTAAAAAGAGAAATGGATCTTTTATAACAACAGAAGATGAAGAAAGGCAACGTTGGATGGAACACTTAGTGAGGTCATGAATAGGAGATATGAAGGGAATAATTTGATTGATATACCTGAAGCAGAGGAAGACTTTGATGTGCCCATGAATGAATTCAGTGTGTTTGAACTCAAAGCTATCATTAAAAAACTTGGAGATGGAAAGCACCTGGATACGATGGAATAACTGTTGAAATGATACTGGCTGAAAATGGAGTGGCTCCCAGAATACTTACAAGATTATTTGGTAGAACGTGGCATGAAGAGGTAGAACCTGATGAATGGGAGCTAGGAGTGTTGGTGAAAATGGCAAAAAAAAGGAGATCTGACTGATTTCAATAATTACCGAGGTATTACTCTTAGGTCAGTTGTCATGAAAATATATAGTATCCTCATTCTAAAGAGACTAGAGAGAAAGATTGATGAAAAGCTGAGAGATGAACAAGCAGGATTTAGAAAGGTAGAAGTTGTACTGACCAAATTTTAATTTTAAGACATGGTACAGCAATGTGTAGAATATAGAAATCCACTTTAGATGTCATTTGTTGACTATGAAAAAGCCTTTGATATTGTGCACCGGCCAATTTCGTGGAAAATCCAGCATTATTATAAAGTTCCTCTTATATATGTAGATTTGATTAAGTCTGTTCATGAGCATAGCAAGTGCAAAGTTAATGTTAGTGGAGTCCTATCAAATGAATTTCCAGTGAACAGTGGAGTACTCCAAGGGAATATGTTGTCACCTATGTTGTTTATCCTCCTCATGGATTTTGTAATGCATAGAACAGTTGGGGATGGTGAAGAATGATTGGACTGGATTGGTAACATGAAATTAGCTGACCTCGAGTATGCTGATGATGCTGTCCTTATTAGCAGATCACCACAGGACTTGTAAAGCTTGCCTACTAGAATTTATGAAATATCCCATGAAGCTGGTCTTAAGATCAATAGAAGAAATACTGAGATGGTGAGAATGGAATATGCAATGGAAAATGAAATATCATTGGAAGGAGAAAGGATTAATAAGGTGGAATCATTTGAATATTTAGGAATTTTGATCTCCAATGCTGGATCTTTAGAATTTAAGTTTAATGAAAGATTGAAAAAAGCAAATCAGACAATGGTTAGGTTAAGTGAAATTTGGAAGTCAAATTGCCTGAAATTACATAAAAATAATCAGCCTATATATCAGTTTAGTGAGATCGGTGTTACTGTATGGACATGAGTCGTGGCATGATAATGAAACGATATCCAACAGATTTTGTAGATTTGAGAACACACACACACACACACACACACACACACACACACACACACACACACACACTCACACTCACACTCACACTCTCTCTCTCTCTCTCTCTCTCTCTCTCTCTCTCTCTCTCTCTCTCTCTCTCTCTCTCTCTCTCTCTCTCTCTCTTTTTTTTTTTTTTTAATATAATAGCAAGAATGCTCAATACTAATGCTCATGATTTTGTTTACATTTTATGAATTATGTAATTCACAAGATCATATCTTGTAAGCATAGGAAGTAGGATTCCTCATTATTATTATTATTACTAGCCAAGCTACAACCCTAGTTGGAAAAGCAAGATGCTATAAGCCCAAGGGCTCCAACAGGGAAAAATAGCCTGGTGAGGAAAGGAAATAAGGAAATAAATAAATGATGAGAATAAATTAATGATATATCATTCTAAAAACAGTAACAGCGTCAAAACTGCACATAATGATGATGAGTTCGCAAGGATGAAGCTTCAGAAGCATGTCATCTTTTCAAATAAATCTCTTAATATGAGATTATTGAAAAATACGGTTTATATTAACCACGGAATTACTCTATACTGTAAGGTGCGTATGATGTATAAGGGGAATCATATGCACTGTATCAAGTGGATGATCATTATTTAGTGGATTACATTTCTTACCGCTAAGGCCAGTTCTGAGAGACCAGACCAAGACTGGACCCCTATAGGCCTTCTCCTTTATTTAAGATAGGCAAAGGCTAGGAGAAGGAAAACTCCAAAATCAAACCAAACAAGACCCCAACGGCGGAGCTTCCCAGCCCTGTCGGGCAGGCAACAAGGCGGGCCTTGACATAACAAGAACCCGGCAGCCCGGTGCAACCAACATTGGAGAAGCCGCCTGTCTCATATGTCTTGAGCCGCGGTGAAAACGGTGTGGGCCAAGTGTGAGTGCGTAGCCGTTGCAAAGCCACGACCACCCAAAACAATATACCCAGCTACTGGCTTTCTGTCGTTTCCTCCACCCTTCTTCATCTCCATAGATAGGAGGCTGATGGCTAACGACAGAACCCAATACTCGGACACGAGTGGGCGCCGACGACGACGACGACATTTCTTACAGGAAGGTCACACACCCAATATGTTTGTCAACTTATGGCTTTACTGGATATAAGTAAAATCTTCTTGGTTAAGATTTGCTTGTTAAGTCTTATGCAGAACCACGGAAGGAACCTTAACTTGTCGCAAAGTTTTTTTTTTTATCAAATTAAGTTTTGCTGAAATAATGATCCAGTATATTCAACCCCCTATGCAAGGGAAAATTGATAATTGTTCATTTAGAATCTTTCTTTCTTAGAAATAACTTTAACATTTATGTAAAAGCTCCAGTATGTAGTTTATATTAAAATTTGCCAAACTTTACCTCTGGTGCAAGAATGGACCCACAGTAAGAGTTCTAGGAAAAATATTTTAAGATCCCAGGAACAACAGGACTAATAATTGTATAATTTCTATGGAATCGTCCATACGTAATAGATACAATTTTCTCCAAACAGTGGCTACAGAGACCAAAATTTGTATAGGAATTGCTAGGAAAAATTTAAGTTGTATACTTGCATGCACAGCAAGGGAACTCTGTTTTTTTAATAATAGTGAAAAGTTAGTTTTATTAACTTTTTATTACATTGCATCTTAACTTTTTTTTTCCCCGACAGGCGACAACAAACCCATCTGGCAAGTAGCAGAGGAGCGTGAAGAAAATAAAAATAAGGTGAAGGATTCAGCCCCCTATGGAGAATATGGTGGCTGGCACAAAGCTGCTAAAGTAGATTCTCCCACCGTTACCACAACCCTCAAAAACCTTGGAGCGCTGTATCGTCGACAGGGCAAGTACGAAGCTGCGGAGACACTCGAGGATTGCGCCATCCGGTCACGTAAAGAGGTCAGCTGATATAACCTCGTCCAATAAACTAGCATACATTTTTATTTTAATTTTGTGTTAGTAAGCGACCCCATGTGCTTTTTAATTACGTTCATAAATGCATTTGCGCTCGGAAGCATCAGCAGTGTTGGCTTGCAAATAGAAAGCTGTTGCATTGCAACTCTTGGTTCTCTACTGGATGTATCAAAGGGATTGTAGAGGTTCCCTTCTTTGCCCAGTACTCACTCAGGATATGTCATTGGCCTTTCCTCTGTCCTTTGTAGATACAGTATATAATTATAAGTATTTTTTAAAAGTTACTCCTATTAGTTGGTGAAAGAATTTTGTGCCCCTCCTGTGTACAGTATATGGTAGTGTGCTTAGCAAATGTTGTTTTGTACTAATTTTTTTTCCTCGATGCACGAAAACTTCGAACGCCAACTTGTTTCTTCATCTGTGAGTAAACTGAGGAGTCACAGAATTTCAGATATTATAATTTTTTGTTTGTCAGTTTAAAACTACAGTGTATTTTGCATTGCTGCTTGTTTCCATTTGGAAGGCTCGCTTCCAGAACGTCGGTTCTGAATGATGAAGTGTGCCGTGCAAGTGAATGGAAGCATCAAGAAACTTTCATGTGGCAGCGGACAGGTTTCTCTGATGATTTTGTGAAAGTGTTTAATGCATAGGAACTCCTTTGTCTTATACAGTTCAATTGATGAAGAAAAGTAAATTTCATCAAATAGACGTTTTGGAGAGTTGAAGACACTTGTTTTAGTTTGTGAAATGTTATCCAAGACTTTAGTTTCAAGGAGAAGTTTTGGAATCAAACTTGGTTTAAATTGCAATCATGAGCACACAGTACTGTATAGGGGAGTTTATGGGAGTACTACTTTTGATATTTTTGGCAGTGATGTGTTTAGTTAACTCAAATATACAATTGAGTACCGCAATCAGTTCTTGAAATGTTTTGTAACTGAAAAAGAAAAACATTCATAAGTGCCCTTTTCATGATTTGGACCCAGTTATTGAGCTTATAGTCAAGCTCAGGTTAATTTAATATTTCGCTATTAAAGCTATATTAGTTTTGAAGAGGTTGTCAATCATTTATCGCACTAGTAGAAGAGTTATTTACTGCTTGACAAAAGATTTACGTTGAAGTTTTTTTTAGTTTAATTTAATTTTTTAAGGAAATAATCTATGAATATCAAGCTTATTGAGCATCATAGTTTTATTTTGAAACGATTGCATAGGATGAACAGTGGAAAACGATCAGAAACATTCTTCTCAATGTTTTGTTTGATAAATGATCATGTAAAGATGTTGCAGTTGCATATACTAAAAGCTCTATCTAAGCCATCCAAGAATTATGATTAATTCTACAATCCAGACAGAACAACCTTGATATTCATATTTTGCTGGTTGGAGGGGGGGCCAAAATGTTAATTCTAACCAGTCCTCAACATACAGTATCTAGTCTAAGAAAATCGTTAGTCACAGGGAATTAATTATTGCATGCTGTTTGGAAATGGGGAGCTTTGTATCTGTGCTGTGAAGATTATTAAATTTTTAATTCTTATGATTTTTTGTTTCATTTGATCTAGGAATCTTTTGTTTTTATCGTTACGTTAGGCTATCACCGAAAAGAATCTCTTGAATGTTGAGGTTTAGTTATTTTGAAAGTGACATGTTTAAAGGATTATTAAAGTAATGATCTCTTCAGCTAGTGAAATTATAGTTTTCTTTTGTTGTTGGTTTGATATAATGCAATTGAGTTGACCCAAAAATAAAGTTGAAGGATTTACACATCCGTGTATGGGACAGTATCACACAACACTTTTAACTCGATGATATTTTTATGGAAATGGTAAAGGATTAGCTAATGAGAGTCCCAATTATCATGAGTTGTTTTATTTCTAGTGTAGGATATTTGTCAAATCAACCTGTTCTATATATATGTGAACATTTGCTTAGTTGGTCATGTCCAAACCCTTGCATTCTACTAGTATCAACCCTCATTCTGTCATGCAGCTTTGCACAGTTCATTGGGTCTTCATGATGTTCTCCTTGGTCACGCTAGTTTTATTTACAGTTTTGCCAACTTCTTCCTGTGAAGAAATGGAGCTTTTCTTACAAATTGAATATTTTCAGACAGTTTTCTTTCTGTTGCATAGTAAGAACCATTGTATCGTCTATAACCCACTGCAGGGTTACTGCTAATATTTTGCCCATTATATTTTTTAAATTAATTAGTTTTTCTTGTAAGTCTCGTAACAAATTGGTTTCTTTCATTTCTACGTCTGATTTCATCTCTTAATGCCTGTTTGCTTCCTTTTCTCATGGTTGAGTCACCTTCGTGGGGCACCTTTGGTGGCACTAGTGCTCTTTTGGTTGATGGTGATGCATTCATTCTGAGAATGACATTAAGGCATGTCCAATGGTCTTCCTGTTGTGTAGGGCATTCAACCTCCACAAATTACTTGATCCTTTACCTTAAGGGATGTGGTCTAGAGTTGCAGATCTGTACCCCCTGGATCTTTTCTTTATCTCAGAGCTGCTAAAAGAAACTATTCAATGATTGAAGAGACCATATTTTACCTGACTATTTCCCACATTTTCTTTGTATCCTATATTGATAGCTAAATCTTCCTCTAAACTATAAAAGTCTTTAAGTTGTTTCGTTAGGAAATATCATAGTTGGTGATTCCACACCAGTGACAGAAGCTTTCATACCGTGTTAGGCAACCTTATTTCTCCTACCTGGTGCTTATGTCATATCATCCACATGCTTCTTGCCTTCTTAACCTGGCAGAAGAGGAAGGGTTCCAGCCCAAGGCCCAGAGAAGAGGTTGTGATAGTGTGACGATTCTTTTCAGCTACTGACTTCTTCACTTAGTCAAGTACTGTACAATCCATTACTTATACTTCCAGACTCTTTTGGTATGATCCTCGAAACGCCATGTCTTTAGTGTTATTTTTAACCGTCTTGGTCCTTGAGTATTTCCTTATGACCATATTTTGTTATCTTTAGACGTTGCCCTATCTTGTCATCTTTAATGTTACCCTATCTTCAACACTTTGGATTGCTTTTTTTTCAACTTATGCGAGTAAAGTTTTTTTTTAGCATAAGACATTACTCTGTACAAACCCATTGATCATAGTTTGATTTCTCTTATCCCTTCCCGATACTTATTTTGCTGTGTTATTTTTTCCTTGAAAAATCAGGTTGGTGCAAATGGAATGTCCTATAGAGATATGAAGCCATATGCATATCTTCGAACTTGTATGGGAGTTTCCACTTCAATTTTCATTGCTTTTTTTCAACATTTTAAGCTTTCTATTTTTTTGCTTTAAGTAGAACTTTTAAAAGATACAATATCTTTCCATGTGAAATAGCATATATGGTGTTGTCAAATATAAAGTTAGATTCTTTTGTCTTTCTTATGTTGTGTCAGGTTCAAGACATGAAAAAATTTTCTTTAGGATCTAAGTTCCCATTCTCAAGACAGAATGAATAGCTTTACTAATTAGAAATACTACCGTATAAATCTTTTCTATATAACATGCAAATTATGTAAGAAGATTTATAGTATTATGTAAGTTTATTATAGTGGTTCCTCTTTTTTTCAAAGTTTTGGACACTGATTGAGATTTAAAACATTTTATTAGTCTGATATTTTGTCCTGATTTTATGTAATGGTAGCCATGATAACAAATTTCATAATCTCCATACCAGCTTTATGATTTTCTCTTAGTCTTCCATCATATGGATTTCATTTTCTTCTATAAGGTTGAAGTCGGTAAAGTTTCAAATTGGTAAATATGATAGGTGAATGCTGTGGTGTTTGAGCATGTTTTTGATAAGGGTGGTCATATTTTAATTGTATTCCAAATAAATTATAGACCGTTATAAAGGTATCCTCTCCTCCTATGTTCTATTTGGTAGATATGTAGGTAACCAAGTTCTAGTATAAACTAGAACATTATTCTCTTTGTGTATAAGGTTAGCATGAAATTGTATCTCTCTAGGTTTGCTAGTTGTAAGGAAACATCATTTAATTACACAAACATCCAGTAAAGAACTAATGGTTGCTATGTGACTTTTTATAATTCTTGTCACATAACTATTTATAACAAGTAACAAAAAATAATACAAATCGAAAGCCATGTTTAGTAAACATTCCTTTGAATGACTGTTGGAGGGAAGTAATTATAAAGCAAAGATAATAAATTTTAATCTGATTGTTAATGAAAAAAATGAACGTGAACTTTCAAGGAGGTTCATTGACTAGTTATTGTTAGCCTTAAGGCTTAAATACACGTTCAAATAAATCGTCAAATTTTTGCATCAAAATTTTGATATCAAAATTTTGATGCAAAATTTGTGTGTGTGTGGGACATTTTGATGTCAAAACGTCCTACACACGCTCAAATTTTGCATCAAAATTTTAATATCAAAATTTGATGCAAAAATTTGACGATTTTTTTTAACGTGTATGGGCCCCTTTAGTCTAAAAGGTGGTAATAATCCTGAATGGATATTTAAAAAATAGTCTAAGTTGATCTCATGGGAACATGTAGGTTTACCATGATATTAATATTGTAATTGTTTATTTTTACCAAAGTTTTATTCAGTGTTTACAAGTTGTCTTTAAATCATTTTTATTTTTATAATGAATATTACCACCTGTTTATGCTGTAAGTGACATAACCTATAAGGTACCAAATACTCAAAGTAAGGGATCTCTCTCTTGCTTGGTATTTTGGAAGATCCAGCCTCTGAGAAATTAAATGGAGAAGCTTAGATACTGTGTGCTTTTTCAGATTTTTATACATGACATACTGATTTCTAGATTTTCAAAATTATTAATATCTCTCTCTCTCTCTCTCTCTCTCCTCTCTCTCTCTCTCTCTCTCTCTCTCTCTCTCTCTCTCTCTCTCTCTCTCTCTCTCTCTCTCTCTCTCTCTCTCTCTCTCTCTCACTTTTTTCTCCTCCTCCTCTTCCTCTTCCACTTCCTCCTCCTCTTCCTCCTCCTCCTCCTCCTCCTCCTCCTCCTCCTCCTCCTCCTCCTCCTCCTCCTCCTCCTCCTCCTCCTCCTCCTCCTCTTCCACTTCCTCCTCCTCTCCTCTCCTCCTCCTCCTCCTCCTCCTCTCTTTCCTCCTCCTCCTCCTCTCTTTCCTCCTCCTCCTCTTCTCTTTCTTTTAGCAGATTTAAAGGACTATATTTCGTGCCAGTGACAACAAAATTCTGTGCATGTTAGGTAATTTGAAAAACAGACCTAGTGCCTTTATTCAACCTGATGGTCGTAACATCTTGAGACAATTTTTTAAATTCAGTAAGACAACTTAAATAGGCTGAAGTCTTAATTATTATTGTTAAACCCTGTCTTGAACTAAAGCTTTTAGCTAGAGAATTCTCTGTTTTTGAAGCCAATCCGCTAGCACCCTTGTTTACCTGTTGTCGGTCTGTGTAACTGAACAGTTACCACCTTTGCGTACTTTCCAAATGTGTGCTATGGCAATGATCTAAGTGGTTAATGAAAGTGTATCTTGGCAATATCTTTTAGAAAACTGCAAAATGTGTTATAATTGAAATTAATTCTCAATTTGCTAAATGAGGAAGTAAGGGGGTCTTCGAAAGTTTTCTTTTAGGGTTGTTTGGTCCCTTACGAGATTCAGACGAATGATTATGCCACAGATTTTATAATACCATTTTAAACTTAATTTTTAATTTAGACAATGAAATTCAAGTCTCGTGTTACTTTTTCAGTAAAAGTATGAGCGTGCCTAAAATGTTTGATACAATTACACCTTAAAAATTAAAATTTCACCTTAGAATTTTTTAGTAAAGTATACTTTATTTTTATTTTATAAGTGCATAGACTATTTTTTTTAATACTTATTTTTCTTTCCAAAATTTATCCGTAGAAAAATCATAGTAATATGAAGTCCAGCATTGACTTTTGATATAATTATCACTTATACTTGAAAACCACACCTCTAAAGACAGAAAGCTATCAGAAAAGCTTTATTTTAAGTGGTAAAGAAAATACAGACTCTGGTACTTAATAGCGTACTGGTTCTAGTAACAGGTCTTTTTCATAAAACAGACCTTAGGGAAGAGAAGGAAAGCAAAGCAGTAGGAAGATAACGATTGTTAAGATTCAATAACAACTAATTACTCATACTGAATTATTATTATTATTATTATTACTAGCCAAGCTACAACCCTAGTTGGAAAAGCAAGATGCTATAAGCCCAAGGGCTCCAACAGGGAAAAATAGCCTAGTGAGGAAAGGAAATAAGGAAATAAATAAATGATGAGAATAAATTAACAATATATCATTCTAAAAAGAGTAACAGCATCAAAACAGATATGTATTATATAAACTATTAATGTCAAAAACGGATATGTCATATATAAACTATAAAAAGACTCATGTCAGCCTGGTCAACATAAAAACATTTGCTCCAACTTTGAACTTTTGAAGTTCTACTGAATCAGCAAGAAAAATCTTTATAAGTACTTAAGTGAATATTTGACCTTCCCGGCAACATGTAGCCTATTCAGAAGGGGACCAATCTTAGCTTTTGAGATGAAATGAAATGAAATTGCTGGACTTTTACTGTTGTTAAAGGTTAAAAGGTTAAAGGTGTCTGGTTTCATTTCCAGTTCCATCATTTTTCGTCACTACCTCCTATTTGTTGATTCTCTAGAGTTCAGACCACTATGTTGAATCTTGGCACAGGAAACTGTTTTTTGCATACATTTCCAGATACGGCACAGAAGCAAATTTATATTCTGCGCATCCTTTTTTTTTGTGAATTGGAGAGCTGACAAATCATATCACACTTTTTGCACATGACTATTTCTTGTGGTTTGAAGATTTAATCATTGAAATATGTGAATACAGTTTGCATGATGATACCTTTCTGTTTATAGATGTCTTTCAGGCAAACAAATTGGTTTTTAATTTTGTAAAATCTTGCCTTGTCATGTTTGCCAAAGATTATAATTGTGCCTATATTTAAGTATTTTGGTTGAAGTTTATTTATAATATTACTCACTTTTCATGTCATTATCCAACCAAATTGTAGTTTTATGTTAAATCTCTAAAAGTGTTAGTTGCTTCTATAGCAACTGAATATTTAGGCAAAATTCTATAAATTTGACTTTACCCTATTGAAGCATATTTAGGTAGGAGAATACATAATCAATTGTATCAAATTTAATTATTTCAAATTACTCTGCTCGCTTGGTCATTCTTTCTCATTCTTATCCAAGATCTGTCTCCTTGTCTCCACCCCCATCTGTAGCCAGAAAGAAATATTAGATGAAGTCATTTTTTACCATGAAAAATAGGACACACTATTATATTTTACCCTCATTACCTGTGAAAGATAAATTTCTAAAGTTTGATATCTTTTTAGCAAAATATCAATTCCCCATGTACTTTTTAGGTACAAGAATTAGGGACATAATTAGAGAAAATTGTAAAGTGGGATGGTCATTGATAATGTGTTCATAGTTATTTGGAGTTAAGTAGTTTTTTTTTTTTTTTATATATATATTTAAGATCTTAGTTTCAAAGTACTGTATAGGCAAGGTGATTATCTACTTTACTAAAGAAGGAAGATAGGTTTGGATTTCAGTGATATTTAGATTCATTTTTATATTTTTATTAGTTATCGTTACTGTAAAATTACATCATAATGAAAGTCAGTATTTTATTGGGGATGGTCACTTCAGTCTAAATTATTTTTTATAATTTTTTATCAGTCTTAGGAGTGTTTATTAGTCTTAGGAGTGCATAGAGGTTTATTTTATCAGTTTTAGTACAATAATGCTTTTGAACTTTTAAAAAGAAGTTTGACAATCACTTAGCTATTTTATTATCTTTCAACATTGCTTGAGATGACTTTGCTTTCAGTAATTAAAGGGACATGCAGATGCATAGAGCCGTATTTTGTTTCTTTTTAAATCATACTGGACTGGGACTTGAGACAGCTACCATTTAACTATGCTATAGCTTTTCATCTTGATTTCTCAAAACTGCACTTGTTTGCTTTATTTTTCAAACTTACCCTTTCCTTCTTCAAAGCACCAGGTGAGTTGTTGAGTTTTTGAAATGGTCATTGGGACTTCAGACCAGTGAACGACAGGCAGGAGGCAATGTCCACAGACGAATAAGCTTTCTCATGCTATGCATTTATTGTATAAGTGTACATAAACATCCCATCAATGACCAGGGCTGTTAATAACTTGGGTAGTTCCCAGGTATTTGGTTGAACACTCCTACATTGATCCTGATACTAGCCTTAATGCTAAGCTCATTGTTTTTAAATCCATGCTATACTATAGGAATTGGAAGGTAGTAAGTAGTGTACCATCTTGAAATTCTACTAGTGTATGTATGTATTAGCATGATCATCTGTGTAACCAGTTGTCTAATGAGTGTGTGTGCGCGCGCATGTAACTCTATGCGCGCCGCTGGTCCTTCAGGCCGTCAGTCTGGTCAAGGATGGGATAGCTCCAGAAGGCAACCGGCGACTATCTGCTTCACGGGACAGACTCCGAAGGGGGTCACGAGAGTCGCTCAACTCGGCTGAGTTCGATGCCAACGACGATGTAAGTAAACCCCCTTCCCACTCCCTAAGTCACCAGAAACGCACATTGACACGTACGTAATTTTGACAGCGACTTGCTCAACTCAACCTGTTCCAATGGGCTGTTTCTAACTCGAGAAGTTTGCGTAAAATGATGTTAGTGTTTTATGTAGTCGTGTCAATCTTCATTATGCACGTTTTATGGAGTCTTTCTGTAGGAATATTTTTTTAAGGTAACCCAGAATGTAAGCTGGGCTTGTGTTGCTTGATGCCAAGCCATGGAAAGTTTAACCTCTTGGTTCTGCATCATTCCTCTTATCATCTATCATTTTCATTTCCACTTCTCTGATTACTTGCCGCCTTTCTCACAAGATTTATACTCTTGCTACTACTGGAAGAGTCACAATTGGTTGTACATGTCTTGATATATAGTACACGAGTCTTGATTTCTTTCTAGTACAACAAGTTTTTAAGATATATGTAGGTTGACAGGAAAGTGCACTTACTGGAAGGCTTATCCTGTAAATTGATTTTTCTTTACAAGCATTATTTCTCGTATAGAACCAACCTGCCGTTTAGCCAAAGCTTGATTTTGATGTATACTGTATCAGTGTAGTTTTTCCCAATCTCAGTGCATTAGAATAACTATAATCTGAATTTTTTTTTTCTCATGTAATATGCATATTTACTGTACATTCATTGAATTGATATTTAAAAACTAGTTGTATGTCTTGTAGTTTTTTCAGTGTTTTATATGATTGGTAACATGTTGGCAGAAATTATATAGTATTTTCCAGTGTTGCTCTTGTTTCTTTTACTTTTTTTTTTTCAAAATCTTTGCGCTCTAATAAATCAATTTTGTTATACTGTAATAAGACAAATTTAAAGGAAAATATTAATTTCATCCTTTTTTTTTTTATCTTTGCGCTCTTTAATAAATCAATTTTGTTATACTGTAATAAGATAAATTTAATGGAAAATATTAATTTCATCCCTTTTTTTTGCCAGTTTGATTATGATTACACTGTTGTTGTTATGGTTAGTTTCATTTTGTGTGTCCCATAAACCCTCTCAAGTATAATCCAGTTGTCAGTTGTACTGTCATGTATTCCACTGTTACTTGTAACAGCGTTGTAACCTTTTTAACGTTTAGGTCGTATGTAATACAGTTTACAGAAATCGTATATTTGAGTATTTCTCCCAGTTACTCTCCAATTATCCTTCGATTTTCTTCTACTGAATGAGCCCATCTTCAAATAATTTCCTTTTAAGAATTTGTTTTGACCCTCCTGTTACTCTTCTGAGACGTTCCTCTGTTCACTTCCTTTCCTAGTCATAAAACCAAAGGGATTCGGCTCCTTAGCGACGCATCTCGTGGGACAAGAAAATGTTGACTTTTAGAGAGTAGTTTTGCTGCATCTTGAACCATGCTTTAGTCAGAATGATGTTAAATCTTTCTCGATATGCCATCTTGGTCACCTTGAGCTAAATCGGCATGAAGATCTCTTGAGGAGAATTAGATTATTTGTGCCTTGTATAGGTTAGAACTAGATATGCCCATGCTAGAACCATAGAGTAGTCCTTTAAGTACTAATTTTGTCCCTTATTTACATCTGCTTGCTTGCTTGCTTGCTACTCGTGGACATTTTCCTTCATAAGTGATCTATTGAGCATAAAGTCTCCAGACACAGGTTAGCTTTGCTGTTGTAAGAATTTCTATGATAAATTATTATCTCGTACACATGCCTTTATAAATTGCATTTGAATACAGTACATACAAATTGGATTCTCCACTGTGTATTGTTAGTCACATTGAGTTTTCAAGATATACAGGTTTGTTAAATGTCAGTTTAGTTATGGGTTCCATCGAGATACATTGAGCAGTGTTAAGAGTTATATGTATTCATTTAGTATGGACTGCTGTTCCTCGCAACTCCTTTTTAGTAATCATCTCGGAAACTTCAATTGGGTGTCAAAACGTATGTTGCTTTCTGTTGGATACTTAGTATGTAGAGAGTTTTTGCAGCTGTAGTCAAATGGTGCGGACTCAGGAGGTTTGATAACCAATGAAATGTTGTCACATACAGTACTGTATTTATATTGGAAGCTGTTTAGATTTGGATTATAGTAATTTATTAGGGCTGAAAGAATAAAGGGGCCTGAGGTTAGTGGCATAATTGTTATAGAAGGGCACAGAAAGTCCTGTATATGAAGTTTTCCATTTTTATTGTGCAGGCCTGTGAAAAATGATTGAAAGAAATGGTAAAGACTTGAATATTTTTTTTTTTGAGATTACTGCATGTCAAGTAGAGAAGTTATTTAGATACCGTAGTTGAATACCCAACTTTGGCATCTCCTAAAGCTGCTTAGAAACTATTTTTGTTATGGGAGGAGTGCTTTAGTTTGGTATAATTGTTCTTTCTTTTTATTCATACTGTATTAGATTAAAATGTCAATATGCGGAACAAAAAAAATTACTGACATATTTTGTTAGTGCATTATTTTCTTACATTAATTGCCAGTGATTTGGGTGTAACGTAATATGCAGAATTGTTGGAATACTTGCCAGAAACTGAACACCTCTAAATCTTTGTAGAGAATTGTATCAAACTTTATCTCCTGTTGGTAATTTAGATAATCCTCAATTAGAAGTTTAGAATGTTTTGTCACGTAACGTGAATCAGGTATGATATTGAATTAACTTTGCTCCTGAAACAATTGTAGCCATGCAGAATGTTTGTGGCAAGGGATGGTAGTTTTCTCTACACGTAATTTGGATGTTTAGTCGTTTAGATGGTGGAGTGGTTAGGTAGCATCTAATGGCATTGAATGCTGGTTTATCCTAACTGATGTAAGATATGATAATCTTCAACCATTTGTAGTTTTTTACTCTTAAGCGTTTCAAAGTGAGATGTGTTTTTTGCAGGTTCTGCTTATTGTACAGTATACCAGTATATCATAATTTTTTTTTTTGAGGTCTTGTTGTTACACTTTTAAAATTATATCACTTCCTGGTACAGTATATGAAAATTTAGGTAATTGAAATTTTAGTAGCAAATTGTGGGGGTTTCATTTTAATGTGGTTATCGTTTAAACGTTTTTATTTTGTTATACAAATTCTACCTAGTTGGAGAAAAACTGCCTATGTTTAATCCAGTTGTATAAGGAAGAGAGGAAAAGTAGGAAAAGGAAGATTAAAAGAATAAACCCAGAAGGAAACTTATGTATATATAGGATACATTTGTCTGTTGGATGTTATTGGCTGTTTAAGAAAAGTGTCGGTACCTTTTATTGAAGCATTTGTGTCATACGAACAATAAAATCATTGATAACATCCATGTGGTAGTCATACGTTCAGTGAAAGAATGCTTTCATGTTACTAGTGAAGCTTCATTCACAAGATGTACAGTACAATATTATGCTCTCGGAAGTTTTTGTTTTACAAATTCTGAATGAAGGAATTGAGATGGATTAGGTAAAGTAAATTCTCTCTGGGATATTCTCTGCGGTCTTTATTGTTAGCTTACACATGTTGTGGACATGAAATTAAGAAGTAACATTTAGTTTAGTGAAAGTTTAAATGCATAGATAGCTATTCCTTAGTTGGTTCATAGGGATACATAGAGAAGAGCAATGTAAACTGCAAGTGGATTTTGTTTAGGCTTATTTTCGTTACTATAATTACCGTCAGTTTGGGAAAAAATTAAGCTCAGTTTATATCTTGATATTGAATCTGAAATAAACACTACGATGGTGAGGTTAATATTTGTAGGGGATTTTGAGCTGTATTGCTTTTCTGTTGATATTCATATTATTAAACTTAGTATTATTGTCAAAAATTCTCATTATACAGTAATTCGCTGACTACATGTATATTTCATTAGTTTCATCACTTCCATATTATTTTGAAATGCAATCATGGTTGGCAATACAGTATTTCATTTTATAATCCCCCTTTTGAAATGCATAAAGTAAGCTATATAGAACAACAAAATTTTCATTAACTTAAAAGGGTTGTGGAAGCCTATAGGAAAAGTCCTTGCTTGGCAATCTGTTGGGGCTGGAGCTCGAGACCCCACTCAATCTTGATAGTCTCTATTAGTGTCTGCAACCTCATCATCCTTGTGAGTTAGGGATGGGCAGTTTGGGAAGCCTATAGGTCTCCCAGCTGAATATTCAGGAGCCATTGCCTGGCCCCTATTGGTTCTAGCTTGATGGAGAGGAGGGTTGGGTGCTAACTATACTGTATGTATATATAGCCAGTCTCTAGGGCATTGCCCTATCCCTTGCCTTTGCCATTCATGAGCAACCTTTAAACCTTTAGGTACGAATTAGTCATAGCTGTAGGTGGCGTATATGCCCAATTGAGCAAGTATTGTAGACCATATCTTTGATACCTCGAATAGCGTTGACATTGTCATAAAGTTACACTAAGCTTTACTTGGGACAACTTTTGATCAGAGGTTGTGCATCATAACGTTGTAATGTATGTTGCTGTCCGTAGATAGGGATGAAACAGGCCAAGGATTTTATGCTGTTATTTTCTTTGTCGTAGTTATTCATAGTTGTTTTGAAAATGTGCAATTCATTAGCCAGTCTGTTATGCCAGGAAAGTGGAAGTTGGAAAAACTAGGAGATGAATTGGATTTTAAACCCTTTTACCCCCAAAGGACGTACTGGTACGTTTCACAAAAACCCATCCCTTTACCCCCCATGGACGTACCGGTACGTCCCTTGCAAAAAAAATGCTATAAAAATATATTTTTTTCATATTTTTGATAATTTTTTGAGAAAATTCAGGCATTTTCCAAGAGAATGAGACCAACCCGACCTCTCTATGACAAAAATTAAGGCTGTTAGAGCAATTTAAATGAAATATACTGCAAAAAGTGCTGGGGAAAAAATAACCCCTTGGGGGTTAAGGGTTGGAAATTTCCAAAGAGCCTGGGGGTAAAAGGGTTAATTATTTTGCTAGTTTGGGTTTTAGTACTTTGTAGAACTAGTAAGGTTACTGGCATGCATTAAAGAGAGTTTTAAAACTAAAATGTTCGCTACGTAAAATGATCTTATAGTATATGGATATTTTTTTTTACCTTTTTGTAAATTGAGGTTCAGTTGATATGCAAACACATTTTCACAGGGGGTTGAAGAAATGCCTTACTGTCTGGTTAACATAGCACACTTACCAGCTCATAAATATATAGCAAAATATTGAATTCAGCATTTTTGATAACTTGTATTTTCATATTTCTGTTAATTATGTTGGTCAGTTATGAGATGATTATGCCTCGTCTACTTCACCCAGAGCATAGTTTACAGGCAACCATTTTATCTAGTTCAGTGAAGGGTTGTTTTGGTTAGTTTTTGAAGCGACGTTCATCGATTGGTAGAAAGTTCCAAACAAGGGAAGTTGATGGGAAGAATTCTGTTTTAGATATTCCTTACGTTTAGTGGGAATACAGTACATTAATACACAATCTCTCGTTAATCTCTCAAGACTGGGTTTTTTCAACTTGATTGTATTGCCCAAAGGATAGGCTTTCTTAACATCGACAGTATTATGCCAGTATGATTTTTTATTTCATAGAATTTATCGTAATTAGGGTACCGACATTTATTGAAGTGGGAAAAATATTCATTAAATCATTGTTAGTGAAATTAAGTAAATAGATTTACCTTCGTGAAGAGAAAATTATCATTGGTCTTAGTTGAGATTTCAATATTTGAAAACCTTTTTTTGTAAATGGTACTTATTGTATAAAAAGATGAACTAGAAAAATATACTATTATATTCAGTATCTTATACTGTAATAACAATTTAGAATTAATTTTGAGCATTGGCAGTTTAGCTAATTCGGAGGTCTTGATAAACAAATTAGTAAATCGGAAGTCTTGACAAACAATTAGTAAATCGGAGGTCTTGATAAACAAATTAATAAATCGGAGATCTTGATAAACAAATAAGTAAATCGGAGATCTTGATAAATAAATTAGTAAATCGGAGATCTTGATAAATAAATTAGTAAATCAGAGATCTTGATAAACAAATTAGTAAATCGGAGATCTTGATAAATAAATTATTAATCGAAGATCTTGATAAATAAATGAGTAAATCAGAGATCTTGATAAACAAATTAGTAAATCGGAGATCTTGATAGACAAATTAGTAGACAATTACAGTGTACCATATTTAGTGTCTGTAATGTCTCTTAGTGGATGTCCCCTGATAACGAGTATTAAAAGTCATTTCCGTTTAATTAAAAAGTAAAGGATGATATGAGTGTAGTTTCCAAATGTTTCCTTTAGTCATTTATGTCAGGTGCAGAAAGAAAGTACAGTACTGTAATGATTGTAATGATGTAAAGAGATAACATAATGAACATGAACTTGAGGGGAAAGAGAGAGAGAGAGAGAGAGAGAGAAACCTAAAGCACGCATTTATGGTCTTGGAGATACACTACGTCACACATCTGGCGGCCACAAAAATCTAACCTTTTTTTTGTCCCCCAAATCACTGAACTCTTGTTTTTTTTATATTTTGTTTTACTCCACGGAAGATACTGCCTATTGTTAATTGCATTGGAGTTTTGTGTTTCATTCCAACATGGCACATTATAATTCCTAGCATTTCCATTTAGTATAATAATCTATTTACTAATTGACAGTTAAGTGGCATTCTCTTTTTTCCTTTATAAAGGTGGTGCAGTTTGAAATATAACCAGCCAATGTACACTGGTGACTACCATACATACAAGTACAGTATATCTCTGTTTTTTTCAGATGCACAGTAAACTAAGTGTACGTACACAGTTTTAGACTTCTATATATTTGGTGTTTTATTACAAACCACATGAAGTGCATGGTGTGTATGCCTAGTATTTACACTTCATATTTTAAGAAAGTGGGGAACTACAGTATGTTGGACCAATAGATGTTCTAGTCTAGTTTAAATGTAACATTTTTAAGATTATTGTTTTTTTAGATAACACCAGTAGGGAAGCAATGAAATTTGCTAAAATGTAGACAAGCACAATTACCCCACATTTTGTCTCTTTTCAAAGTTAACCCCTCTGAAAAAATCTAATCTTCACAATAATTTGAAAATTAAAACCCTAGGGTAGTTTGCAAATGCCATTTATATTATGAAAGACATCTTGAGCATTGAAACTTAGAAGTAAAATATAATGCAGGCAAACTTTTCCCTCTAAGAATAAGAATTATGAGCACTAATAATATTAACAATTGTTGTAAGGTACAATAAAGTAGATATTAATTCAAAGACCATCGTACACACTAGATATATTATAATAGAGTGAGAAGATGACAGTAAGTTATGGCACACCTTTGGCCCCCATCTCATCTTCAACTAAGGGGTAATGAAATAAAAATACGTACCGTAGACCAAAGATATGTCTATAGACATGAAAATTAAATTTTCCTACTCTAATTAGGAAAAATCTGTACTTTATCCAAATTGCCATATAGAGAATCTTTAGTAATACTTTATTGTACATAAGGAAATTAATTTACTTATCTAAAGTATATATTTTTCTAGGAAATCTTAAGGTTTAGTGCTCATTTAATTTTAGAATGGTTCTCGCATTAGCGTGCTTCATACTGTATATACAGTACTTTTGGGCAACTTGAATAATGTACAGTACATCACAGCATTGTACTTTTATATTTATCTACAATGATATTTCTCTCTCTCTCTCTCTCTCTCTCTCTCTCTCTCTCTCTCTCTCTCTCTCTCTCTCTCTCTCTCTCTCTCTCTCTCTCTCTCTCTCTCTCTCTCTCTCTCTCTCTCTCTCTCTCTCTCTCTCTCTCTCTCTCTCTCTCTCTCTCTCTCTCTCTCTCCTCTCTCTCTCTCTCCTCTCTCTCTCTCTCTCTCTCTCTCTCTCTCTCTCTCTCTCAAGAACTGGTAGTTATTTTGATATAAATGATAATGTAAATACTTGAGTTAAAGCAATTACAAGGAGACCAGGAAAAATTAGGCATAAATTAAATGCTCAACTGTATTATCAAAAGGTTAGAGAATGCCCCTTGCCCTTAGTAAATAGAGATGGATAAATGTCTTGATATTGAGTCCTCCCACACACACATTAGGCCACAAAAAGAAAAAAAGAACAATTGCTTCTGTTTTTTATGTTTATTTATGCTCATTATTACACAGTAGTGGATATTCTTATTTTGTTTGTACCAAAAATGAGATCTTAAAAATTCTCCAATTTACTTTGCAAGGAAATTTTAAATAGACTTAACAAATAAATGATTCATGAAAAACAATGCTGACGGCTATTTTTATGCTGAATCATCCCTTGAAAAAAGTAAGATTACATCTAGAAAGAAATGTAAGTTATGGCTTTTGGCCAAGATTTTATCATCCAATCCAAAGTGGAGTTTATATTGTAGCACCTGCCGTATACACTAATTTTCTGTGGAAAACGTAAGCTCTTGTTCTATGTTTCATTTATACTGACGAATCTCTCAAATAACGTTTAATGTTGCAGGGTCCAAAGTTCTCTTTTACCTTGTGAAAATCTACCTACACAAAATATGCTCATCCAGTGAACGAGTTGTTAAAATTTATTTCCTGAAGATGCACTAGTAATTTAGCTGTCTGTGTCACCCGTCCATGGTGCATAGCTGTTGGACTAGTGTGTGCTTTTGAAATGCTGTTTGAACCTAGAATAGAGCTGATTTTAGTTTTTTTTCCCCTATTTTAAATTAATTTTTCAACCTCACATAGCTGTTTGCTTTTGCTGTAGGTAAGATTGCAGTTCTGTGTTAGTTTTATAGTGTCCATATACTTTTTTCATCAGTTCAATGACTTATGAAATGCATGATTTGATATTTTATCATTTATTGGATATGTTGAAATACTGTAGCAAGTGATTTTGATTATGTTATTACTGTATTACACTTAATGTCATTTCTTCGGTTAGCAATAAGTGTTGCCATAGTGGCATCCCTAGTATTATTATTTCAGTATGTGCGGACTGGGATAGGGATTAAAGATATCTGTACCACAACAATTTCTTCATTGCTACTCAAGCATGAAAGAAAGTTATTTCATGTTGCAGATTGAGTGATAATTTTTTTGAGACTAGAAAAACTTCTTTGAACCACCCAAGAGTTAATGGAAGATGAGCTAATTATTCATTAACACCAGGGTTTTCTCTCGTGAACTTTAATCCCCAGTTTGGTAATAATAATGTAAAATTGTCATTCCCAATGTGAAAGTGTGGTGGCACAGATACTCTGTTCCGTTCTCAGAGCGTTGGCTCAGGTTCGTTCTCTTTTTCCCCCAGCCCCCAAACTTCCCTTCCCCATTGGGGTCTGCCTCTTCGCAAAGGTCACAAGACGACGCACGACACACCGGTATTAAAAAAATCTTCCACGCTTTCGGCTTTCAGTCCTGAATAAGAAGCACAAGCAGAATGCGCGCAACTCACATCTGTTTTTGGACTATTTAAGCGATGCTGTCTGGTGGCTGGTTGATTGTAGAACCCCTGAATCTTAACCTTTAGTCTGTTATCGAGGGAGATTTCTATGGGGGAGGTGGGGGCCATTAGCATATCACTTCAAGGGTTTTGCCCTTTCCCTTTTTCTTTTCCTCATGAGGATTATAGTAGCTTTTATTTGGATCTCATTTTAATATAATATGCTTACTAAGAAATTGTGCTTGTACTGTACAGCCTTAGAAACAGTGAATTATGAGCTTGTGCTTCAGCTACCCCATAGTATATCTTCCCTTTATTTGATAGATTTATATTCTTCCCTCTGTCCATGACAAAGGAATGTGTGGATACTTGTGACCTCAACATCTTGGGATTTCAGTTTTCATTTGTGAAGATATGGATGGAAATTTATCTCAAGAAATAAAAGTTTTAAAATAGGCTTGGTGTTACACCTTTCCATTGTGATAATTTGAGGTCATTTATAAGTGTTCACTCCTTCGCTTTGTGTAAATATACTGTATATATAGTAGCATGTTGTAGTGAATTTTGTAAATCCTTGAAAGAGCCATTGTCCATTGAGCATCGATTTAGGGACACCAGTCACCAGGTCTTGCAGCAGTCTTGTATGTTGTGTTTTGGCAGAAGGATAATTTTAGCACAATATTTAAGGCTTTGTGAATGTTTCAAAAACAGCTGTGTTCATTTTTACTACAGAAAGCGATTTTTAAGTTTGAAGATAAGCTTCTATACTTAAAAATATTTAAAATGGTCTTTAGTATGCACTAAATAGGTTTGATAGAAAGATTATCGAAGATACATCCGATAGTAAACTAGTCCAGCTATTTATTTTATGTTGGGATGTGATAACTCAGTTTTAAGGAGTAATCTTCTTTTATACAAAGAATAATTTTAATGTAGTGACGCTCCTAATTTCTGCCAGTTCACAATACTTATGCCTCTTTTTCTGTCTCTCTCTTTTTCACACTGGTTGGGTATGCCTATCTTACTGTTGTGTGTTATTTATGTACTGAAGTTTTATTTTTTTTATGGTCAAGATTCGTGTACAATTTAGGAAGGGAAGCAGAGTAGAATAGTTTTTTATTCATTTACATTGATGACCTTTGATTCTTCTGTAGTTCTTTACTTGAATTTGTAAAGGGGCCACTATGCACTTTTGATGGCAGTATAATGATTATCTGGGATGCTCAGATATATATACACACCATAATGTTGAATGTCTTTTATGTACATGCAGTGTTTATGCATGTATGTATGTGGATACTGTACTTTAGATTTGTGTCTGCACAAGTATTTTAGATTTTATCCTGTCCTTTGCTACGTTTTGATATTATTTCTGTTGAGGCTGGAAAAGGTGGTTGTTGTTTTTTACATGTTTGCACAAGAAAAAAAGTCTGCCACAAATTAAATTGTTTTGATTGTGTTGGATGACAAAATAGTATTGTACAAACTCCAGTTTTGGTAGACACTCGTATCGTTAGCCAAAGATATAATAGGGATTAGTAGAGTTTGTTAGAAAGTTTTTACATACTCCAAATAATTTTAGTTATATTCTTTTTATCTTGGCATTTTTATCACATTATTTTGGTTAATGAGTATTCATTACAGTTTTTATCAGAAATCTTTTTTTTTTTTTTTTGAGTGTACTGAATGTATATACTGTACTTTATACATTACAGCATATTCTAAAACCTTTGGAAGTCTCAGGAGGCATAGGATTTGACATATTAAGGGAAAGAAATAGTTCACGGAGTTCAGTTTCAGTTTTGATATTTTCCAGGGAGTTTTGTAGGTTTTTCTGTGATAAGATGTTTTATAATGTCTGATATTATTGGGTGGGGCTTCCATTTTGACAAATTGTTTCCACAAACATTTACTACTCATATGGTAGTCCAAGCACTGTACAATAACACCCGTGATTGCTACTTGAGCCAGCCGTGATGCTTTTATCTGATTTATGGTCTGAATTAATTGGTTATTTGTAATGTATCCAGCTTTAATCTTTTTTCCCACACTTCGATGTTGGGACAATTAATTAGCATTGATTCAGAGTTGGCCGTTCATAATTGGCATTTTGGTTTTAAATTTGTTTTGGGGGTTACAGGTGCATCTGAAGTGAAGGGTGGAACTTTTAAAATCTTCCTAAAAACAGTTTGAATCTTGATTTCATTTCATCATAGACTGTAAACCATGTTTGAAATTGTGGTTTGAAAGGAATTTCATCAATGATTTACTTATATCTTAAAAGTTATTGGGATGAAATAGATTTTAGAAAACCATTTCGTTGTCCAATGTGGGGTATCAAAATTTCTTTTTGTCCTTAAAATGTAAATAAAGCTGTGGTAGTTATCTAATAAGTATTGTTTTGCCAAAAAGAGAGTATAAGCAAACCTCTCTCAGAGTGGCGAATGTTTACGTTTATCGTACTGTAATTCAATGTGTTTTCTTCAGTGGTCAGTAGGAAGCCTTGCCATGTTATGCCATTTTTATTAGGTTATGTATAGTGGATGTTTAGGTAAGGAATATTTTCATGGTTTATGGACTGATACCAGTGGAATTGACTAATATGATTACAGTTTATTGGACAAGTGAGTTAATTTTCAAACTGGATCGTTTATGGAGGAAAAAATTGCTGCAAGTAAGATATTTTTAGATACCATACAATAACTGATTTACGTCAGACAAAATTATAGTTTATCAAGATGCTTTCCCCCATAACAAAAGTTAAAATGTTTCAATGTAGTAACCTCACATTTTGTTTTTATAAGATGAAACATTTTGTATTATTCCTGAAGGGAACTTTTAGCTGGCTCAAGTTGGCAAGAATGTAATTTAGATTTTAAAATTTTAGCTTTATTTTTCAACTATAATTACATCGATGAGTTTAGATATCTTGACGACGTTACACTCAAAGTTATGGTGATGCAAAGGGTCTGAAAGCTGTTTAGTCATGATTGAAGTGATGTGAACTATTGTTAGAGCTTCAATTTTCTTAATAGGACTAAATCTCTCTCTCTCTCTCTCTCTCTCTCTCTCTCTCTCTCTCTCTCTCTCTCTCTCTCTCTCTCTCTCTCTGTCATGAAGTAATGAGGCATTTTAACCCAAGATGCTCTTTTACTTTATATCCAAAAAGTGTTTAGCAATTTCTTGAATTGTAAAATATTTCAACTAGTATAGTGGCAGTAAAATTTTTTGCATTAGATTAAACGGAGATATCTTTTACCTGAACCCTCAATTTTTCTTAAACTTATCTGGACTTCTTTGAGCAAGCAGCAGTGTGGAGCACAACCATTTGAAGACTTAATTTATTTCTCTGGGACATCCCTCTGTATCATACATTAGCGTACAGTACATAACATATATATATGTGATTATATATTAGTTATATTTATCTATTTTCTGTTAGTTCTGTGAGCTGTTGTGCATCAAATTTATGGAGCTTTCTTTATTTTTGTTGATAGGCTTGTATTTTTTTTTTCTTTTAGTTTACATTACATGCATCTGAGCTTTCTGAATTTCCATATGTCATATTGTATATTACATTGGAGAAGGGCCATGTATGTTATTTTGTATTTATGCCTTTTATGCACAGCCTTGATTTAATTTTTGGCCAGGTTCAATGTGATATTCCTCTCGGTACTTAATTCGAAACCTCCGTTTTGTATGGCTGATGATTTTCATTGCGGCTTTTGTTTTGTCAGGGATTTCCATCTTGTTTGAATTACACAGCCTTAGATTACAGCATTTTTTACATTAATTTGTATTGATTTTGGCTTCCTGCTATTTTGAGTCGGCATATATACTGTCCCTGCCTCTTACTACCCTTATGTTAAGGGCTTTTACTAGTCTTGGTCTTTGGTCACGTGTGCCGGGAACAAGATGGAAATCTGTGGCTGGGAAGCCTGATGTTATGAGAGGAGACAAAAGAAAGATTTGTTTTTATCATATTTTTCTTTTAAAAATTTTTGAGGCATGTCGTCCCATGGTGCTGGGATACTTAATGTTTGATGTATGTTATTTTATTACACCAGTATGTTTCCTCACAGCGACAAAAGAGAAAGGCACTTCTTTTGTATTATCACAGGCTTTGATGAATTTTATGTTTGAATGTGCTCATTTAATGAACATGCCACCAAAATTTCAAAAAAATTTAGTGTTGTCACTGGTGTACCTTTTTATCATAAATAAATCATGTGAGCTAGTTGTTTTGTTTGCTTTTATATCCTATGTGTAATATTATTTTTTTTTGTTTGGCTTCATTTTTGTTGTGTGTTATGAATGGTTTTGCTTTTTGCACTGTTGTTTTGTAAGTAGAAAAACTGTTTTGCATTTGCATGTTAAAAATTACCCATTTACTTTTGATGTTTGATGTGCACAGAAGTCTATTATGTCAGAAAGCACCTGGTAATTTGCACTTGAATGCATGGTGTGCCTTTGTGGTCAGTAGTGTTTGGTAGTATAGTTTTACATGGTGCTCCGGTTAAGATTAAGGTGGTGTTGTGTAGTGGAAAGCAGGACTATTTTTTTTCTTTAAAATCCAAGCTGTGTAGTTACATACTGACATATCATATCTAATAATGAGTGAGAATAGGCTTTCTTTAGTAGTGGTGTATCCTATAAGGCAGTCATGATGCAACAAATAATTAATTAAAAGAAAATTTTACGCTTGTTTATATAGATTTTTATTTTTGTGACTAATAGCTTAGGGAAAATTGGTGGTCTATTTTTAGTTGAGAAGAGTATTTTTTTTACTTTATTTTATATTATGCAATAATTTGTAAATTGTCTGTGATGAAGAGAGTATTTCTTCAAAGGAGGGCCATTTTTCAATGCTAGTATGAATTAGCCATATAGAAAAAGGCCAGAATTTTTAAATGAAGAATGTCTTTGGGATTAATTGCTCTCAAATATTTATAGTCATTTTTTTTCCGCTTTAATCATATTCACTTAGAAAAGTATCCTTCATGTAGCATACATACACTTTAGAAATAAAGTTTTAGGCAGTTTAAACAAGAAGTTAACATCCACTTTTAATTTATTTCTTACTCTTTGTGGAACGTGTTTGTTCTGTAATGGATTATTACCCTGTGTGGTTGTGTTCATCAAAATCTAATAACTAATTGTCTCTAAGAAAAAATTATTAATTCCCTTGATTGACAATTTCCCCAGTTTGTGATTTTTCAATTTGTATGCCTATATTCTTTTCTTTACATGTTTTTAACCTTAAAACAGAGCTATATGTTTACTCATATATTTTCAATGGAATTAAGAAGCTTTAGGTGATGTTTAAATCCTATAAAATTAAATGGCATTGCATTTTGAGTTTAAAACCTAAGAAAGAAATTTGTAAGGTGGTAGTACAAATGTACTTATGAAATTGGGTAAAACAGATACAGAAATGTAATGATTACCATTTAATTTCATTGTTATTAACATAAACCTGCTGTAAAGCACCTTTTAAAGTTAAAAATAATAAAAACACATTAAAAACCTTGTGTGCAAGTTGATTTGCAGCCAATTCCTTCCTTCCAGTGAGTGCACTTTGCTTTTTTTTTCTTTTTTTGCTTTACCATAGCTCTTGAGAATGTGGTGGACTTAGGAAAATTTCTCTACCATTTTTCTTTGCACCTCTAAGGAAGTGAGCCCCCTATTATTAACCCCTACTGGATTGCATCCTGTTCTTATTTTGATAATTTTTGTGGTCTACTTTCTCTCTTTATTTTTACTGAGATTTTCCTTCACCCTTTTCGTGTTCAATTTGGTCAGTTCTGTTTTCTGGAAGTACGAAAATCTTCATAATTAAAATGTTTTATTTGCATGTTTTTATTATGTGTTGTTATTTTACTGTTACAGTACTACCACCTACTAACAATCAAACATTTTAGCAAATGGAAATGCTATTGTCACCTGTAGGATACAGTATGTTAAAGAAGCAGTTTTCATTTTGATCATCCATTCATCTCTCTTAAAGAAAGTCTTTATATCATATGTAACTTTTAATAGTTGAAGGTAATTTCTCTGAATTCACCACTGCATTTATCTTATGATTTGTTTCTCGGATTCCATTTGCTACAGGCCCCACAAACTACATAACCAACCATGGGTTCTTGATTAATATAAATGGATTGTCATTCTTCTTGCATAGCAAATGCTTCGACATTGCATTGTTGTGGATAGAACTCCTCTTAGTCAAAGGTTTGCTGCCTCTTACAATGAGTCTCTCTTGGGACCCAGTTCTCATGGTTTATTTATATCCATCAACCATAAATAAAGAACTGTATAGAAGAGGTAAATGTTGTAGATTAAGAAAAGATTTTCAAATCATTTAATGCCATTATTGAAGTCTGTTAGATTAGAATTTATGGTGATTAAACTTTGTAAAGTTAGTTATGTTTGTCCGGTTAAAAGTATGAATCTTTTAAGAGCCATTAGAAAACTTCTGCCATAAAATTTTATGCTGGTCACCAAATTAGCTGAACTAATGCCGCTTTTTCTGAGGTTGTACTTGTATAGGTTTTGAATCCCATTATAGCGTACAATATTTGTGAACATGATCATTTACAAAATATGCAGTAGATTAGGTGTTCTTACGTACTTTGCTTTGTTTATGCTGTTTAAAGGTTTAGTCTGCTCATGAAGGGCAGAGGCAAGGGACAGTGACATTGCTGTATCAAGCAGGACAATGCTGTAGACTGACCATATATACATATGATCAGCACCCAAGCCCCCTCTCCACCCAAGCTAGAAGCAAAGAGGGCCAGGCAGTGGCTGCCAAAAACTTAGCAGATAGACCTATAGGCTCCCCCAAGGGCCCCCCCCCATCCTTAGCTCACAATGATGGTGAGATTGCAGTGACCAAAGGAACTAATTAGTTTGAGCGGGATTCGAACCCCAGTCCGGCGATCACCAGTCAGAGACGTTATCATGTAGGCCACCACAACATGATTTTCTACCGAACAATCCTACTTTTATTCTTGCACCACTTTTGTATGATGTAAAGTTGGCAACTAACAAGGAGTCTGACATCCATCTCTATTCATCTGGGCTCCTTCCAAGAGAGAGGCAAACAGACAAGAAAGGTTTTTAGGTCCCTATGAATTTTTAGTTTATAGATGGGGACCTTCATAAACTTTTATCTCGCTAACGTATGTGTCGCTGTTGTTTGGGCATATCATTGGTATTTGACTTTTTGTGACTGTGGCTTGGTTAGAGTACCTGATTAATGACATGCACTCATATTTTTTGTGATGTCACAGTGTCTTTGGTGGTTGTGGTTGTACACTTAACTAGACATTACAACTTTGTACTCTACTTGGTTTAAGTGATTTCAGTCAAACTAGGGATGGTATATACATTTGCTAGAGTTACGATGGTGTCGCCTTTACTAGTTCATGCATCAGTATATGCGTGTAGCTAGTAGGGGACAGGAATTACTTTAGATCTGCTATAGCACTTATTTTGTTTCAAACTTTTCTGTGTTGATTATTTAGCACCCAACATGGGGCCTGAACCCACAATCGCGAGATTAAGAGTCTCGTGATCTACCGACTGAGCTAGCTGAGCTCATACAATTATGATACACAAGTGTGAAAAGTCAAGAAAAATTTACATTTTTTAATCTACGTTCATCTTACTGCTGTGTTTTGGGAACTAACTGCTGAAATTGGGCCCGTGGTGCCACCCATCACTGTCTCCATCAAGGGTTTTTGCTCCTGCTGTGTTGCCTTCCATGTCACTTGATTCTGCTTCGTATGGTTTTACAAAGACCCAGACTTCTGACACTAGATTTTACGAGGTCTATGTGTGCTGTTCCAGGTTTAGCATTCAACAGTGTAGAAGACATTTTCCTTTGCCCTGTGAGATTCCTCCAATACTACCTAGAAAAGACTTGTTTCTTAAAGAACTAAAGTTATAAGTTTTCATGGTCGACAAATCGGTATAGAGAGTATGTCATGAAGAAACATGGTGTCATTCCATTTTCAAAGGATGGTAGCACAGTATATTAAATCAGGTCTATATGAATTTCCCTGTTGTTCAAGAGGAAGAGGACATTGCAGATATCAACACAGGTACATAAAGGTATTATTCTGCTTCCTTTTATCTTCCGGACACTATGCAAAAGAGCATGGTTGTGTATTCATTAGACCTTAGTCTTGGTATGCCAAGTTTTATTGGCCACATGTGATGCATTGCCTCCATCTACCATTAACCCGCCCCCACCCTTTAGCTTAATTTTCTTATTCATTTCCATGCTAAAGGTACACATTTGTCTGAATATGAGTAGCTTATGTCCCAATTGAAGGGTTAGTTGATCTCTGTACTTGTGTGTATGTGAAAAAGTACAAACCTTCCACATTATCTGGGTATTCAATTACGGTATGCGATGAGAATTTATTTGGTTCTGGTTTCCCACTTAGTCTGTCTCTAAGTGATCCATTACTTGATCACTTTCATAGATATTGATTACAGTTCAGTGTGATTGATAAAAAAAAGATTGTCAGGCTAGAAATTGGAGTTATATGATCAAAATCATCAACATTTTCACTGCAGTTTCTATTCTCACGTTGTATAGTTACTTGGTGATCTTTCTCTGTATTCATCTGCCATGTGGAATTTATGCCTTAATTCCCATCGTGTACATATCATTATGAATGTAATATCCCCTTCATTCATGATCATCTTGGCCGTCCCACTTGTCCGGGTCCTGTCACTTCTAACTGATTTTAGGTACTACCTCTATCGTAATATTTTACAATATCAAATTCTTATTTATTTTAAAGATATTGTATATTGTACTGTGTCATATTTGGGTGCAGTATATAGTGTTTTTCAGTTGTGTATGTAGTATTTGTGTTTGTTTTTATTACACACCTTCTTTGGAAGGAAGCATTATTGATGCATGTCGTCATTCATTGTTAAAAGGGAAGGGATGAGCTTGTATTGTGTTAACATTGAAGTATCCTGGAGTATTCTTAAAGGGTGGTTGTATGAGACATGCTTTTGGGAAACTGGAAGATACTTGATTTGATTGCAGATGATAATCGTAAAGATTTTAGAAAATGTGTGAATTAAAAGGTTTTGTTTAGGGTGGTTTCTAGAAGGCATTTATAAGGTTGTGGTCTCTCGAAGTTTCGTTTTTTAGTGTGGCGTTAAGAGGTTTTCTTTGGCTTTTAAAGTTGAAATTTTTTGTTGTGAAGGCTGTGTTGGAATGGATTCTTAAGAAATATTTTGATATGATTCGACTAACTTTGTGTTTTATATATAGATTTTTATGTATTCTAAATATTTTTGTAGCTATAACATTGCTAAGTAACCTAAAATGGTTGCATACACTCAATTTTCCTCATGTAATTTCCTTAAATTAATTCCTTTGCCTCGAACAATGTACTATATGCTAGTCCATCTCTGGTAAAGTTTTGTGGTACCTGCATGTCCTCATTATAAACTGCATTGTATCGTAGTTAATGGCCTTAGCGTAAACTGCATCTCTACGGTTTGCACACAAATGGGAATAAAGGTACTTATAATTTCCTGTGTCTTTCCCTATTTTAATCATTTTAATTTGTTTTTATCTTTCATTCCAATAACTATGCTTTATGAAGTCTCATTTGTTTTGTTTCAAGATAACTATTATTATCTTATTAATCATTTTCAACAATCTTCAGCCAGAGTAAGGATTGATATTAGCAAATGTCATATCTAGTTTCATTTACATTTAGTTACAGTATTATGTAAGATTTAATTTACAGTATTTTGTACCAGTTGTACGGTCTTAGTTATCTGAAATTATCATACTCTCACCCTTTCTTTGAACAAAGATCTTGAAACATGCATGTTAATATTATTTTTCACTTAGTGTATTGGTGTTTGTGCATGTGTAGAGTAGTGGCAGCACTTAGCACTTTTGGTTTAGGCTCGCAGTGGTGGTGGTGAAAGAATTTTTCGTGTTGCTTTTTTTGGAAAATAATCAGGTTGCTTCAAGGTTCCACATTTTCTTCCAGTTACAAAGTCTGAGACATTATTTGCAACCATCCATTAATCAGATGTCTCTCATCTTGAAGGAGAACCAGTAAGAAATGTGAGATTGTCTTCAAAGAGAAACTATTGTCGACTAGTCATTTTTGTTTTTTGTTATAATGTATGTGCCACTTAAAACTACAGTAGTTTTTTATAAATTATCTATTCTATTTTAATCATAGATGAGAACATTACATTAATACTTGACATAAACTTTCAAAGAAATATGTGCAGTAGGATGCTTAGGAAAAAGATGATAACTTGTATTTATTTACAGTATAGGGAACTTTTTCTTTGCAAAATTGTTGTTGTCTCAGCCACCATAACTTTTGCATTTGGTGATATCCCCATCATGAAAACTTAAAAAAAATTAGAATGATAGCTTTGATAACCACCACCACCACTATTGAGGAGTCATGTTAGCCAAGTGTGTGATGCAATATCTGCCACATAGTATGAGTACGGTCGGCTGCGGAGGTCCAGTTCTTTCTCCAAGTTACGGGCTTCCATTAAGAAATCTAGTGCCAAGTTGGTGCACAAGCTGCGGGGCCGATTGGATGTAGAGAACGAGGACTCTGAAGCAAGGTAAGTTCCGTTTCAATCTCGTCGTTCCGATACCATCAGTAACATACTTTGTGAAAATTGTTTTTCTGTGCACGATAGATTTCGTGATATCCTGCTTCTTAAGGTAAAGCTGCTTGTCTTATCCGTTCATGACATTGCAATTAATCATAATTATAGTTTCTCACTGCTAATTTAGTATTTGCTTTTATATTATTGCATTTATTCACTTTGTCTCTGTGAATTTGATGGCAAAAAAACACCTTTCACATGAAATTCAGTATTTCTTTTTCTTATCCATACTTGATATTTTAGAAACTCCTGTTTAATGTTAGTAGTCAAGCAGCTATTTATAGTAACATATGTTTGTTTTTTCATAACCAGCACAAATTACACTATTAAGCATAAATGAATAAATCAGTGGCATTTATATGACTCGCCAACCGTACGTGTTTTATGGTTTGTTAGTGTGTGGGGTAATACTAATTAGTCATAACAAGTGTTAAATATTGAATATTGCTGTCAGATTTTGTTGAGTGGAAAGAAAGTCACTTATAGATCCATATACTTGAACTTCTTTAGTTGATAGATAAAGTTTTTGTAATAGGTTCAGCCAAGAAGAGGAGACATTGTTTTAAGAAATATTTTTGGGGTCTAAAATTCACTTGTCTTTCCATTTGTGGAGTTTTCAGGCATGAAATGAAGCTAACCAATCTTTGCATCTGGCAAGACAAGAAACTGCTTTTATTTGAAAACCTGTAACTTATATTTCTCAAGAAATTTTCACTCCCTCAAAGATTTGACTTATTTGAAAATGAAGTTTTCTTTGCTTTGGGCTTAACATTGGTCTTCAATGGTTCAGGATTTATTATTTTTATGGATATTTATTCCTGTTAAATTCCTGTTACAGTAATACCAAGCTCACTTTTTGTCAGTCTTAGTATCGAAGGTAATATACCAATGTGTGAGTTCGGTATGTTATATGAGTAGATTCCTAACATTTTTCTGAAGCCAAAACTAGTTAAAGGAAAAGTAAAGAATAAAATCATTTTGAAAATGACATACAGTACACCCGTTGAACACCAAAGATAGTGGATGCAAATCTTAAAAAAAAAGAGGTAACTTTTTTTATTTGGTAGAAATATGAAGAGAATTCTGCAAGTTGTAAGGTGAAGAGCTATTCCTTTATGAATTACACAACTTGGTTAAGTCACTTTTTGCTTTTGTGGAGGGAGATGGAAAGAATGGCCAAGACTAAACTGTCTATGGATAACCTACATCACCGTAAATATTTTCATCTCTGCTTTTATATTGGTAGGGTCATATGTGAAATGAGTTCTCTCCACTCGCGTTTCTGTCCTTTTCACTAATTTGCTTGAAGTCCCTTTAGGTGTAGGTCTTCATCTGTAACATTTTCATGAGAATTTCAACATGTTTAGGTCTTGTTACCTTTTTACCTACCGAACTTCTGTCTAACTGTTCCCATCCTATCTCATTACCATAAATGTCCAAGCCATCTGTCTCAATATTTCAGTCGTCTTCCCCCCCTCCCCTTTTTTTTTTTTCTTTTTCTTTTTTTTTCCCATAAGTGACTTCGTAATGATCTTATTTCACCTGCATTGGAAAAATTAGATACATGAACGTGAGGTAACAAAGATACTGACTGGGTCTAGTATTAAAAGCATGGAGTTGAATTTCTAGAGTCTAGTCTCGTATTCGTGGTGTTAGCATGTCTTGCTTTTGCATCAGTGTGTAAGATAGGTGACTTTTATTCACTGCTGCAACTACTAGTGTTTAGAAGATATCTGGAATGTATGCATACTTAGGACAGGCTTACTCACGTGTTTCAAGAATGGTTGTTTAGGTTAGTTGTCTTTGTGATCTGTGAAGCTTTGCCATATTACAATTCAAACACCTGCTTGGATTTTATCCATCGTGATTATTTACTACTTTGTCTTTTTCTCCTTTTAATGAGGGGCTTTTGAATATTAGGTAAAGTTATATTCATTCGCTTATTTTTTTTTCAATTTCAGAATGAAGCGAGCAAGTTCAATGTCCGTTCTTAGTGGAGAGGATTGTAATAAAGAGGTAAGTGTTTGTTTTTTATTCATAACTTGTCTTAATTTTATTATCAACAATTAGAGGTTTGAGGTTACTATTATTTTCGTGAAGTAAATCACACAGTGATTATATATAGACATAGCAGTGGTTTTCTATAATCACTTGTTCAGATATATCTGTCAGGTTATAAAACTAGCTATAGTGTCAATGTAAAGCTTATCACCTTTGATTTATTGTAATGTTCAACAGTGAGAAACCACATAAGTAAACATTTGATAATTTTATACAAATATTATTTGACACGATCAGAAAGTTATTGGTAGGAAATGGGTTGAAGTCATTTGGTGCCATTAGAATCTGAGTGTGTTGATATGGTTTTAATGTTGAAACATAGAAGCTAATATTAATTTATTTGTTTATATCAACCTTCCAGAAGCTTGGTTTAATCAACCTTCACCTGTAAAATTTAAAAATTTTCCTATTTCCTTTCAATAAGGACATGCACTAAGTAAATGAAGGAGCATTCTGGCTGGAAGTGTTAACCAACACGTCATTCTCTTTTTTTTTAGTTGTTTCTTCAGTCATCCAGTACTGATTGAACCTACCCCAGATTGTTAGCTTATTACTGAGCATGAAGATTACTTCCCTTGGTTTCCTTAGCAATTATTGCTTGGAATGTTCAAGGGAATTATTTCTGCAAGTTCATCATTCACATTTCTTTGGGTATCGTGCCAGGGACAAAACTTATTTAAAGTAGAAATGTATGTCTCCCTCAAGGTACCTCTCATGTGAATGTATGCTGTAATGGGTGCCGACCAAGTAAATATTGCAAAGTGCTAAAGGGAACTTTTTCCAGAGAAAGCCAGGGAAAACTAGGCTAGTTGATTGTAGCGGGGATAACAGTGATAATGGCAAGCCTTCACCTTTAGACAATTCACATTATCAGGCAGCTTTCCTTTCTTAACATTCTCAAGTCCAGTGGGTCCTCTCTTAAAATGTTAACTCTGGTCCTATCCACCCCATTACCAACCTAACCTAACTTCCCAAGGTGAATCTAGTATTCAAAGTGTTTCTTTCAGTAAGGGTTCTGAAAGTTCGCTGCTCATTACAGATTCGAAAGCCTCTCAGAGAACCTTGAATTCTTTAATTACCGTATATTTCGCGTATAAGGCGACCCTATATTCCAAAATTTAACCATTACAATGGGGGGTCGTCTTATACTACCGTTATGAAAATCACACCTTGAATTCTATGTCAGGTTTATCAGTAGGCTAGCCTAGTTTGAGGTGCGATAACCACCGACACACATGAAATGATTTACATTAAGATATAAATGTATAATAAAAGTAATAAAACCATTTTTACTGTATATATTATTGGCATATCTACAGAAATAACATAAATAATAAATTTGAGGAATAATTCCATATCAGATACCAACTTTTAACCGTACGAGCACAGCTGAGAAAATGTAAACATCGAGTATTGGTTGCATTGTTAGCAACTTTTCCTCTCGCTATTCTTTCAGTAATTTTAATGCTAGTGTTAATTATGATAGTAATACCTTACAGGATATCATAATATTTATTCATTTAATTATTATTATTATTTTTTGCTGTAAATAACAATTTGGATTACAAACGGTACAACCTTTATTTTTCAATAAAAATTACGGGACATTACAGTATTGCATTTAAAACTTAAAAAATTGTAAAACTTTTATTTCCAATCAATATTAAACATCAAACCTGCGACATGTATATATCTAAAACCCATAATACTTCTCTCAGTCATTACTATGTTTCGAAAAGCTGTTCGAACATAAGAGATTCATCACATATGCCATCATCGTAAGGATTCCCTTGTTGATTCTTAGTCTCTTAAGTGTTTCTTTCAATAAAAATTCTGAAAGTTCGCTACACAATACAGAATCAAAAACCTTTCACAGAACTGCTAAATATTTAATTTAGATGATGCAATTCTAGTGACTCATATAAGACAAATAAATTGAGAGGCAGAAGACCGATTGGGTAGTGTGGATACTGATATCCCTCCATTTGCTGAAGTAAGCACTCTTAAATTGTATATTATTACATACGTGGAAGGCACGGCATATCGTAGGATTTCCTTAAACTTTTTTGGGATGAACAAAGTTTCAACTAAATTGCTAAGCTCTAGGCCCCATAGTAGCTACAGGACTGTTGTCTAATTAAATTTGAAATCTCTTATCAAAAAGTGTGTGGGGTTTAATTTAATAATCAATATGGTATCAATCAATGCATCGTTTTGATCAAGAAATATCACTTAGACTAGCTACAATTTGGTATTTTAAATAGTTTTATTAAACCATTAGGGACTCCATATCTTGCTTGTATTTTGAGATTGTTTGTTAAAAGTAATCAAGACCAGGTTAGTAAATTGTATCCTTGGTGCAGTCCACTACTTTTAATTAGATTAATCCTATCTCTTTCCTGCACTAGCATCTCACCTCCAGTAGTGTTGGAATTAGCAACGTGAACCTCTGGGGAGGCTCATAGAAATAAATATCATTTAATAATAACATTTCTCATACTCGCCTGATGTTCACATTCATGCCCCATACTGCGTCGTGGTGTCAAGAGGGTAGAGATCATTGGGATTTGGATACCGGAGACAAAGAGAATGGCATGTCAGTTACCACTTGATACAGAGCTCCTTACTTTACAAAGTGCACGTGTTTATTAACCCTTTTAACCCCAAAGGACATACTGGTATGTTTCACAAAACTCATCCCTTTACCCCAAGCGCAAAAAAACTGCCATTTAAATTTTTTTTTGCATATTTTTGATAATTTTTTGAGAAACTTCAGGCATTTTCCAAGAGAATGAGACCAACCTGACCTCTCTATGACAAAAATTAAGGCTGTTAGAGCAATTTAGAAAAAATATACTGCAAAATGTGCTTGAAAAAAAATAACCCCTGGGGTTAAGGGTTGGAAATTTCCAAATACCCTGGGGGTAAAAGGGTTAAAGGGAAGAAAAGGGGAAAATGTTAAAATTTTAGAGGTAAAGATCGATTAAACCAAGCTGCTGGAGAAGAAGCAATATGATCATTAGGTGAGTATTGAAATAAGGAATTTTACTATTGAAATTCTGTTTTTACTATAGAAATCAGAGTTTTACTTTTGTATTGTTAATCTAAATTTTTCTGTCATATCTTTTATAAAAGAGAAAATTGTTTGAAGCTTTTGAATATGAATTTTCTTCCAGTTTTTTTTATGATTTTCCACTTTTATTTCGGATTTTATCCTCTATATAATGTGAATATAAATGTGTACTTACTTAAGAATTTTTATAGGATTTTATCCATTGTGTGTTCTCTTATCTAGACTTTTTCATACCATATTCGATATATATGTCAGTTGATTGACTGCTTGAAAAGTTTGCGAGTTTGATCATTACAGGGATTTTTTAGCATCATTCTAAAAGTGTCTTTTCACATTTGTTTAAAATGCTTGCCGATTTTGGTTGTGCTGATTCACCACATTATTACAAAAATGAGGTCATTATTCCAACTCCCATAAAACTACATTTTCTCAGTCCGTAAATTTACAAGTCTTTGGTAGTTCCTTATGTTTGTGCCATAAGGACAGGTATCTCAAAATGAAAGCTGTATATTGCCATTATTCATTTTATAATAGGTTTGCAACATATTTTGGGATACCTTCAATAAGATAAAAGACTTATACAATTAAGAAAAAGGGGCATTTTGTATGCTCTTCCTATTAATAGCATACAGTGCTGTACCTTGAGGCAAAAGAGTTACTGTATGAAGCGTAGTTAAATTAAAGCCACATGATTCATAACTCTAGATGGTAGATTGGTTGGGTCGTTAAATCAGAAAACTGACAAAGAAGAAAGAAATTAGAGGTGATAAACATGTCTTTATTGCTCTATGGTAGTTAGGATTTCAAGGTTAGAATCTGGTACAGGCCTACACAAATGATAGCACAAGAAGTAAAAGCAAAGATAGAATGCTACTATGTACAGTACTATATGGGACTTAATTCATTATCAGGTATTGTCCATTTACATGAGGACAAACTCCAAACTATCCACATATGTGAGTTTCCACTATAATACATTCTTATTTCACACATTGATAATCGACTACTTCCGGACACTAGGTGAAAGTGGTAGAGCTAATTCATTTTTGCTGTTCATCATAGTTTAACCAAAATTGCCACTTGCATTCAAGAATTTTGAATTAAATATGTATTAAAAGATTAAGGGTATTCAGCATATAAGTTACTCCTGTGCTAGTATAACAATAGAATGGGCTGTGAAATACCGTAATTGTTTCATAGAAAATCCCCATTATGGTATTCTCAGATATCTTGACTAATTTTCTAGACATACTGTGGTGTAATAAGTTAATTTTTACATTTGCATCCTATAGTATAAGATTAATTTCTTAATTTCTGTTATTTCAGATACTAGTGGTGCCTCTGGCTCTTCGTGGTCGTGCAGTAAGCTCCGAACATCTATCCCGACCAGTTGCTTCTGCCTCACTTGGCCTTCGTTAGAACCTGTGGAAAAGTTTATTTCTTCTTTATCTGCTCCAGTTTTCATCAAATTTCTAAGTAGCTTAAGCAAATGCAGGATTGACAAGATGTCCTGGCTTTGCTGCTGATTATCAAGGCCATATACTGTACTGTCCAAATAGTCAACGTAAGGAAAGGAGGGGGGACGGGGGTGGGATATCCTTATATTGTGCATGGTCTTAGGAGTTGTAGTTCCTCCCCACCCCCTCACCTAACTGCTTTGGATTTGCCGATGATTTATTCTGTAACGTCCAAAGTGTTGGATTGAGCCAGTAAAGAATAATTACAGATTTCAAATGTCTTTCTCTTGAATAGAAAAATGTACTTGCTGATGTTGCTCTGTACCATTACTAGAGTTTCATGGTACATAAGGGGTTAGATTCCATGCATAATGATTACTTTTGTCAACTGCTGTCAAAAGAGACAATATTTGCCCAGCATAAGGCAGGCAGTAGCCCCTGGTCATACTGCACAGAGAAAGGAGAGAGGCCCCTGGTTTTTACTTGAGTTGTATTTGCACAGACTTAACTTCTGATCTATTGCCTGGCTGCAGTAGATGGTGACTTAAGCCAAAGTGATCAACTGTGACGGCATCATTGAGACTAGTATAAGAGTGTTGGTCTAGCATAGATGTTGGCGTCTGATTTCATTGGGAGAGGCGCAAGTGGCACCACTTTTGGCTATGGAGTCTCTGTCCGTTGATTGGCTACCTAAGTCCCTCGATTTCATTTGAGTGACTTCAGGGACAAGCATTGAGTAGTGAAGGAAAAGTAACATACTGTGTTATAGTCTACACAAACATATGCATACTTTGTGTAATTATGTATGTATGTGAATATATATATCTAATTATATATATATATATGAATGTATATTTATACTTATGTATATTTAGCTCTCATAAATGCATATATGCATGTACAGATATATGTAAATGCATATGTGTACTTTGTATGATTATATATGTATGTGCAATATATATTTATATGTATATATACATAGTTTGGCTTAGAATGTATGAATTTGTATATTCACATATATATACACTTGACACATTCATATCTATTATTTCAGAGCCTTAACAACTAGCATGTTTCAGAAGTTTTCATCTATAGCCTTAGCGATATTATGTCAGAAGAAAACCTTTTGCCATAATCATGTATTGCAGTTATAATGAGTTTGCACATGTAATCACGAAAGCAAAATTTTAGTGCAATTTCATGTTATTTGTGGTAAATGTGCATTGAGGGTTATTTAATTTGAAATGTCTTGATTGTATTATGCTTTTATATTGATATAGCAGAAGATGAAGAAGAAGAAGAAAAGTACTGAAATCCAAAAAATGCATAATGAAAGGTGACATTTTGCATTCCATGATGATCTTGATATAGATATCTAGTCTTTTTATTTATTTACTCAACCTTATGCGTTCTTGTTTTGTACACACTTAATTTGACCTCAAAACATTCTTTGTACAGTGTACTGTATATGCAGACATGTGTCTTCTATGACAAAATACTGTACACGATTAATACTCTCATTTTTTGTAGTCTTCTACTCATAACCTCTTGCCCGTTCATTCTTTCACAGTATTTATTGCTTACACATATCTACTTGTACAGGCACATACACATATTCAAACACTTGTATATCTGAGTTAACAACATGCAGTCATGTGGTCTTAAGTCAATCATTTTTTTGTGTGTGCAGGGTCTGCATTTTGTATATTTTCATGTTTATTACTTACTGTAGATATTTGTTGCATTAAGATTTAAGGAATGAATTTTTTATATTGAAACATTCTGGAAAAAAAATGTTTGTACAGTAGATCTGCTGAGCGAAATTCATGTATCGCTGCTTGTGTGTGCGTGGAAGGTAGTTGTATGGTGAAGCTAAATAGGAAAAGTGCTCACAGCTTTTCACGTAGCTTTGGAATGGATCTATTTTTCAGACCCTCAATTTTTCCAGGTTGAGCATCAGTTTGGAAGAAATAGGAATAGGTTTTGTAATTTCTTGGTCACTCCAATTACGATGTGGGTTGTTGTGAACGGAAAAAATTGGAAATGGTCCAAGCACGAGGATGAATGTACTGAAAGGGAAACGGCAGACTTTAAAGCTTATTGCACAATTAACCTGAGTAAAAGTCTGATGATATAACAAGGATGATGGTCATGGAGATTTTGTAATGGTGAAGACTGTGATTTTCCTACTTTTTCATCACCTTGCACAGGTTACGATGTAAGCAAGCGTGTCATTGTATGTATCTGAAATGGGAAGTTAGGTAAGAAGAAGAAACAAGGGATGAATTTATGGTTTAAGTGGAGAGAGGAACTATTAAAAGCTTCAGCACATCATCTGTTTGAACATTTACGACCCAAATTTTTGGTTGGCTTTTTGTCTGCTTTTGTCTGTGCATTCCCACAGTGACACAGCATCCAGTGTAGGAAAGTTATCAATAAACAACTTGATGGCTTAAATTTTGTTTTAATATCTTTTAAAGCGTCGCGGATTTCTATTACAGAGGTCCCGAGTTCGGTCCCCGCCAGGGACGCGAATACCGTGAGACCTTCTACCGGGGGTACTCCCAGGGTGACGCCTGGGGTGGGGGGGTTAGAGGGCTGGCTATTGGTCGCCCGAGGAGAACGATGTAAATCGTCTCAGTGGAGACCTAAAACCCGCAACTTTAATTTTTTTTAATTTATTTAAATTGATAAACTTGCAATGTATAACTCCGAAATAATTAAAATATTACAGCCAGATTAGATAATAGTATCATTAGGTAAGTTTAATCAAACATATTTTTATTTTCTTTTACTTTGGTAATACGCTGTATTGGCAATATAAGAGCCAGTAATATAACAACATCTCGACTAAAGTAAAGATTAATTTGACTTTGTCTGGTAGTATGTCTTCCATTTCATATAGAATAAGCTGTATTGGTTATTAACATGCTGAGAAACTCCATATCCATAACTATGCCAGGGAGGCTGTTCCACAGGTCTACATTAAAGGAGAGAATAAGACTGATACAAAGTAATGTGACTAGTACCTTGTCAGATTATCCATGACTACATTCTGTAAAATGTGTAAAATGCTATAAATGTGCCGCAGATATTGGAAACTTTAGTGAGTAACATAAGCTGAACTTTTCTTTTATATTCTTAGAAAATATTTTTAGTATTTTATGACCTTATGTCATACAGTATTCAATACCGTAAGTCCTATATTGGAATATATTAGCAACTGCCAATCATCCCTTGTTGGCACTCATGCTATCAGTTCTTGTGCATTCATGGTCAGCAGACATTGCAGAAATGATTGAGTGTCTGGTTAGGATGAAGGAATGTTAGCTGGCTGTTTTAGAGATGGTAAGGCAATCTCATTTTATGTAGTCTATTCTTTCAGTATTGGTAATGTCCTTGGTTGTTATCATTATTAATTTTTTCATCCTTACAAGCCGAGATACTAATCTAGTTTGATAGGTAGAATGTTGCAAACCATGGTATACCAATATGGAAAGCAGTCGAGTGCATAGAAAAACTGTCAAGAATAAATCATAAGAGTAACAATAGAATATTAATTATGTGAATGTGAAGCACATTACTAGGAGAAAGACCATGGTGATTATCTAAAAAGATTTCCGAGATTAAGATAAGACAAAAGGATAAGGGAAAGATGATCTCTGTAAACTGTCAGACAATCTTTATAATAAAAAATTACTGAAAAGTCTTCATGAGTAGCCTATATCCTGTAGTAAGTTAACTCCAACCCAAGATAGTAGAAGGCCATGGTAGAGAGTGTATGAGTATCCAACACGGGAATATTTTGTTGATTTTAAAGCGATGTTCTCCCGAAAGAGTTAAGAGTACTTATCTCGGAGAAAGGTTCTTCTGCCTTTCCAATGTGGACAAATTATTATAATTATTACTTGCTAAGCTACAACCCTAGTTGGAAAAGCAGGATGCTATAAGCCCAGGGGCCCCAACAGGAAAAATAGCTCGGTAAGGAAAGGAAACCAGGAAAAATGAAATATTTTAAGAGCAGTAACAACACTGAAATAGATATTTCTTATATAAACTATCAAAACTTTTATCAAAACAAGAGGAAGAGAAATAAGATAGAATAGTGTGCCCGAGTGTACCCTCAAGCAAGAGAACTTTAACCAAAGACTGTAGAAGACCATGGGACAGAGGCTATGGCACTACCCAAGACTAGAGAACAGTGATTTGATTTTGGAGAGTCCTCCTAAAAGAGCTGCTTGCTATAGCCAAAGAGTATCTTCTGCCGTCACCATGACAAAAGTGCAGTAGTTAGCCCCTGAGTGAAGAAGAATTGTTTGGTAATCATAGTGTTGTCAGGTGTAAGAGGGCAGGAGATTGTGTAAAGAACAGGCCTGAGAAGTGTTATACTGCATTAGCTACTTACTTGAGGGTGAGTTTAATATAAAATCCAAAATCAAACATTTTGCCACATCTATTGAGTTTTAACTAAAATAAGCCACTGGTATAAATGAAAATGTATTCAGATGCTAATCTTTGGAAGTACTGTATGGAATGTTTGTGAAGCTATAAGTTGCGTTAGTAAATGTGTTGGAGAGTTGGGAGGATATTGAGGGTAAGAACGTATATTTTAGTTGACCTTTTGGTTGCTGGATTACAAAACTAATCCTTTGTTCCCCTTAAAAGTTTTGTCATCTTTATATTTAGAGATAACATTAATTTTATAGATAATAACATGCTAAATATTTTGCCAACAATTTTGGGTTGTTACTATTGTCACCAAGAATTCAGTATAGCTTATCCTACCAAAATTGGGTTAAGCCTGCGTAAATATTGATTTTCTCTTTGTGTAAGAAGAAATACTTCTTAGTCGTATGAATGTATAATATTCTGCAGGAAAGTTGGTGGCTAAACATTTTTTCATATTTCTTAATCTAACACAAATGTTATCTTTAAATATAAAGATGCGACAGAACTTTTAAGGGTAATAAATTATTAGTTTTATGGAAAAAAAAAGTAGAAATCCTGAACTTTTAATCCAGCAATCAAAAAGATCAACTAGAATATTTATTCCTCCTATTTTCTCCCAACTTCCAACACATTTTCCAATGCATCTTATCGATTCAAACATTCTATACTTCCAAAGCATAGGCATCAGAATACATTTGCATTTAAGGATGTGACCAGTTAGCTCACAAGGATGGTGAGGTTACATCGACCAAAGGAGCTAATGAGTTTGAGCGGGACTCGAACCCCAGTCTGGCAATCGCCAGTCAGGGACATTACCACATCGTAAAAAAAAGTTTATGCAATGATCTCCAGAATTAAATAATTTTGAGTGTCGCACCTATGTGGACTAAATTTGGAACTCTTTCTGGTCCAAGGCTACATTGAGTAAATCGATGAAGCTATAATTTATTGTATGCTAGACTTTCTGAACGATTAATACCACATTGTCCCATATGATAAAACAAAGAATAAGGTAATAAAACGTTAATAGAATCTGTTCATTGGAACAATATAAAAGTAACGCCCAAAGGCAATTCTCATTTTCCCAGCAATTTAGAATTTAATTAGATTACTGCCAATAAAATAAGGAATTTCTTTTATTGTCTAACCAAATAGTTCAAAATTGTTTACGAATTTCCAGCTTATTTGCCATATAGCCCATTTTGACTTGAGATATGGTGATTCATTAAGTATAAACAAAAAATTAATTAATTCGATATCCGGGTGAACTGGAATGTTTGGGAGAGACAAATAAATCTCTGATTCTTTAACGGCAAAACGATTAGAATTTACATAGTATTTTCTAGATTGTGATGGCCCGATGGATCAAGACTAGGATGATGACATAATTTCAAATTGTCCTATACAATGGATTACAGAAAAAAAAATATATATATAGTTTACACATTTCTGCTGTATCGCCGAAAAAGTGAAATAGCTACACCTTGTAGTTACTGGTAGTTACTGAGCTGGGAATTATTTTCAATAAACAATATTCTAGCAAAACCTGTACAATACCGGATGGCTTAAGCTACATCGTTGGTTAACTTCAACTCATCTTAGATCGTATTAAAAACAAATACGATATGATTAAAGTATTTTTTTCAAATATTTTCATAGATATGAGGTATGCTTTTGAAATGAAAAAAAAAGGATGGCTAACATTTTCGTTGACCAACAAAGCCTGCTAGAAAGCTCTTATAAAAATAATAACGGAATTATCCGAAGTAGGTAAATGAGAAATATATTGAAGTCTGCTCAAACGAGGTTAGTTTTCGTTTTCTTTGAATCTTTAAATTCTTGAGTAAAAGAACGAATAGGTTTCCCCTGATTACGGCCCATCAAATAGCATTAGCCTATGCCAATGAAACTGATTTAATATAAATGAACGAGCCTTCTCCTATTCCTACTGGGTTTTAAGTACAAATAAAGTACAACATGAACTCATAAAAGATAATGTGGAGCTCTAGTAAAATGAAAATTATTCAAATAAAATTCAGAATTTCAGGTTAAAAGGACAGTGATATGAGACAGGTCTCAAAACGTGGTGTTCTCTCTCTCTCTCTCTCTCTCTCTCTCTCTCTCTCTCTCTCTCTCTCTCTCTCTCTCTCTCTCTCTCTCTCTCTCTCTCTCTCTCTCTCTCTCTCATAATTATATAAAATATATATTCCTTAAAATACGTAATTACATTTGTCGTTTGCAACGAAATTCTTAAAGATTTTCAGTTGAATCAAAATTTAACGTGTTGGTTTTGTCATGAAGATTCTGGTTCATTGACTAATATTTTATACAAATATGAAAATTCTGAGTCTTATTTACATAAGGACCATGACTATCTATAATCGTAATTCTAATATTATAAATGGGAAAAATATAAGCTTTAACGGGGACTTTAGTTCTGCGAGCAAAACGCAGATGGAGCCACCGGCTATACAAGATCCCGAAAATGTTTTCATTGTTTTGGCGTCCTTGATTTTTTTCTGTAGTGACACGAAGTCGGAGGACGTGTTAAGAATCTCTCCCTTTTTGTCCTTCCATTGCCAAGGTGAGTGGTTATTTGTTTTGGACCCAAATATTTAAAATGTCGGCTCTGTGGTGGTCCTGAGAGTCGTTACGATATTGATGAAATGCGTGTTTTGTAAGATTGATTTTTTTTTTAAATAGTAAATACAGTATATTATACTTATTTAAACTTGTAATATGAGAAATGTGCAGTTAAATTTAATTCGTAACAATGTCAGGCTAAGGATGGATTTGGTATTAGGCCAATGGCAGTGTGGATTTTTTTTTTTATTTCGAATATTCCAAATGCCTATGCAGGGCAAATATCGTACGAACAATTTCGGGCTGATTTGTGCTTGGTATCGCTCGAAAGTAGACATTGTTACAGCATACGGAAGTGAGTTCTCTAAATATCCTATGACAAACTTAAAACCTCTATTGATGGGGCATTAGGCTTCAGTATTTATAACTAAAACAGGTCCAAAGTATCAGTGTGCGCGTAACGGGAATCCAACGACCAATATTGTTCCAACTGACTGAAATTTAGAAGAGGGTAGTACTGTATACTGTATATCTCTTGAGACTAAAACTAAAATTAAACCTGGTGATGCCGTCGTGTGATGTAGTATATTGATGGCAGTTTTTTAAATTCGGACATTTACCAGTCCATAGATTTCATCGCCCTTGCACTCCCTTAATTTCTCTACAGGACTTCCACGGTAGTTTTGTTCATTCGGGAGCGTTTACTATTTCACAATGCGCATTTTCTAAAAAATACTATGGGAACAAGTCTTTAGTTTCCTCTTGAAAGTCTTAATATCTTATATTCGGATGTCTCGTGGAGCCTATTGTATAATTTCGGGGCTGCGTATTTAAAAGCTCTAGAATCTAGTGTGAATGATCTAGGTTCTGATAGTTTAAAACCATCTAACTATTCTAGTGTCGGGACGATTTTAACGCAACTTGACACCCCTTATCGTAATTGTTCAAATTTCAACGTAAGATTTTTTTTTTCAAACTTTAACGTAACTTTTGTGCATTAAACTTTGAAATTTTCGGTTCTGATAGTTTAAAACCATCTAACTATTTTCGTGTCGGGACTATTTTAACGCAACCCCTTATCGTAATTTTTTGTTAAAGTTTACGTATTTTTTTTTTCAACTTTAACTTAATGTTGTGCATTAAACTTGTGAAATTTTGTTGAGTCAAGAAATTCGCGTAAATTTGTGCTCTTTTGTAGTTTAACGTAGCGATTTTTGTGTTCAAATTATAACTTAAATTTTCTTTTCACTTTTTTTTCTAACGTAAATTCTGACAGACCCAATTTGCCTTCAGGTATTTCACGTCCCCTAGTAAATTCCGTATTTTTCTTACGGGCTGTCAACGCAAGAGCCCGTGTCTTGCATACGGTTAGTCACTCTTAAACGAACGAACGTTCATATTCATCCCGCAGCTTTTTACGGCTAAATTGGTAACATTATGATTATGAAACCCATAGTTTTAAGTTCATTTTTGCAGTGGTTTATAAGGTATGTTTTACTATAAACGGATATGGTGCTCAAACTACTAGTGCAACTGGAATTTATAATGAGTGCTGGCTAGTTTGCCGTTTTTTCTTAATGGGGAATGGGGCATACTTTGCGTGTCGGTCGATTAAAATTTGGTTTATTTATAACTAGACTGTTTACATTTGAGGCTGGTGTTGCTTGTATTCGCGTTTGCCTGCTGTTCTATTTTTGACGCAATCATTACCCGGCTTTTTAAACCAATGACGAGCTACCTGATATTCATGCGAAAGTTCCCGGATGTTCTAAAACAGCCATTTGTTTAACACCCAGCTCAACCACAAAGTCTCAAATGAAGCGCGATCTACAGTATATAGAATTTTTGTTTGAAATTGTCAAAAACACTGTTTAGTGTAGATGTTGCTGCCCACGTGAAAGTAAAAAAAAAAATGCAAAATTTCGGGAGTAAGACCCAGCGCCAATAGTCGCTTGCTAGTACATAAGAGTTTGTTTTTCTTTTTTTCGCGAGCTTAGAGAGCATGACAACAAAAACCATTATTCTATCGAAATATTACGGAAATCTAATGGTTTTTGCTTTACTCGTGTAAAAAAAAATGTACTGGCAAGCGGCAATGGCGCTTGGTGGGACTATCGAATTACCAGGAATAACCCCCCAAATTACCCCCGGTGCTAGAGTGCAGCTCAATGTTACTTGCCGAAACATAGCAGTGGTGGGTAAAAATTTAGAATGGTCAATATACGGCTTGTAGTTGCATTTTCCAATAGTGAAAGGTTTAAATTGTAAAGCTTTGGGAGATTTATTGTTCGAACACGTATCTTATAGCTGAAACGCTACTTATCTATCTGAAATACCGGATGGAAGGAGGCTCCTAATGTGCTGATAGAAGGATCAAAACTTTTTATCATTAGTCTTAAGTTAGGTTTCTGCCAGTAGTAACCTACATGGTATTTAAGATAGTGTACATGAAAAGTGTACATGAAATCTATTACTTGTTACATGTTTACTTGTTCTGGGTTTAAATCCAACCCTCCACTGAAGTCGAGTGAACTACTCGGGCGGGTCCATATTAATCTAACGAAACATTTTCATTATAACTTATAAAATTCTTTGATTGTAGCATCTTCCAAATCATAAATTGTTTCAATGGCCTAATTAACATTGCACCATTATATAATTGAACCCAGTAATGTAATTAGGACGTATAGTGAATCATAGCTAATTGGTAGGCCTACTTTAAATCTCTTACATGAACCATATAGATTTTCCAACTGGTTATCTTAATTTTGCATTTCTGACACCATTAATGTTGCAAAACTTTTCTTGAATTTCCCTACCCCCAGAAAAAGTTCTCCATTGGGGGTCCCCCGTAATTCATTCTATAATGGGGTCCCAAAACTCTTAAACAGGTAGTTTACTTTGATGGCTGCTTTTCCGGTCCCATACCACGGGGGAACTCCACTATACAGGAACGCCCGTCTTTTTATCTTGTTCGTTCAGAGTATTAATTTCATATCACAACTTTGGTCAAATGCATCAAACGCAAAATAGCAAGTAGGCAAATATATATGGGATATGTATTTGATTAGAAATTAAAGTATATATTTACCAAACTGGTCATTACCTTCGCCAGGAATTGTCTATAGTTTATAGGCGTGTAGGTTGTGAATCCTTACACATCTGAAGTTTAATTTTGTATATTTTAGAGGTTTTGGTACAATTTTGTTGAACAGCTCATTTCTGCAGACATTAGATATTACGTGATTTATTTACGCTAAAATCAATTACTATCCCAAATTTGGTAAAAAATAAAAAGCTGCGGAGTTTAAAACTGTTATTTTACGGAGCTTATTTTTAGCGATTTGTAGAATGAAATTTTAGCTTCTAAAACACGCCCTTTTCCCAATTATTAAAGGTTAAAGTTCTCTGGTTTCAATTCCATCAGAATACTCGCCAGAACGTCAGTGGGGTAATCCCCCACCCCCCTGTGGTGCCCTACCACAGCAGTGTCCTCCCCAATAAACAGCCTAAATTCACGGTCCCGACTTGATTACCGAGTTGCTTGCTCGTTAGTTTTTTAATAAATTGCTTTGAACTTTTGTTTTAATGATTTCCAGTTTTTCATTTTCGTCAAACTCTGTATACCTAAATTAAAGTAACTTTTCTCTTGACATTTTAGTGTAATTTGGCCAGCATTAGTTTGATAAATTACTTAGTTCATCTTGTGTACTTTGTGCCTTTCTTGTTTTTTGTATCAATTTACCACACTTGGTTTGAGGGTAGATCGTAGAGTTGGTAGGCCTACGTCCCTCTGACAAGCCAATAAGTAGAACTTATTTTTAAATTTCTAACCCCCCCCCCCAAAAAAAAAACGCGTAAATTTCATTTGAGTATTCTGCGGATGGCGCACGTGAATTTGAGGAGGTAAAATAGTAACCTATTGAAATGTATAGAGAGTATCTTACGTTCCGAATCTTTTTCGGTAATGTTTCATACCTATAAAATCTAGAATGTTCAAAACTGACTAGATAAGTTCGAGCCTAAGCTTGAAAAAGCTCCAAGAGTGTTTGTTCGCAGAGTTATTTTGGAGCCACGGTCAGCTACCAGAAAAGTTTTACTACATATCCGCAAATTTTAAATGTCCACCTTAGTATTTCTACAGCTTGTTGGCGAAGCTGCCGTGAAAAGAATATTTTTTTTTAGACATTTCACTACCATAGTGATATTGGGCATGAAAGAAATTACTGGTAATGCTTGAGAGCAAGAAGTTTAGCTCAATTCTATAAGTTTGCAATCAAGGAAATAAAAAGATAGAAACGAATGAATGGCTGACTTGTAAAATGTGGGCAATGCAAAGTCAATAGAAAGTGGAAAATGTTGGGATATGTTACACAAAGCTACGGTGGTCATAAATTATTGAAAAGCGTTTTCGCAGGCTAGGGATATAGACACGCAAGTCCATTATTAATCGTTAATCCATTCTGCTCAGTTATTAGATATGAAAGATTCAGGAAGATCAGATCGTAAAGCTTGTGGAAAACCTTAACTCGTGCCACTATTCGTGAGCAATGTATAAGGGAATGCGCTTATTGCTGGTAGAATAAAAAACATTCAGTTGCTTGACATTGTGATTAAGTTAATTTTTTTTCCTAGAAACGCTGGGAAAATCGCATTAGAGAAAACATAGGCTGACCATAAACATTAAACATCTTAAGTCTAGTGACTCTTTGAGTAATTTAACTAGAAAAAACTTTCAATATTACAATAAACTTTCAATATTACAATAAAATAGAACCGAGCATATCGATAAACCAGCTAGTCAACAGAATGTACGTTAAAGTAATTTCAATTTGAACATAACGTTAATACTATACTATACTCTAGATTAGGTTTAAATAATTGCGAAAATCCTAAAAATTAGATATTTATAAAATGTTAATGCATACTTGATACAGTAGATTTACTTTTATAAAAAAGGGTCAATTTTAAGGTTGTGTGATGTCGTAGGTTTTCAGTTTAGCATTATTGATGAAATATCGGCATAGGTATGCTGCAGATTTTTTTTTCTTTTTTTTTCCAATTTGCAACTTGCGCTTTCGCAAAAGCCTTGGAACACGTGATGCCCTTAGTTTCCAATGCTGTTCAGAAACCCTTGGTTTTGGTCAGGAAGTTCGTACGATAGGCCTTGATTTTAGTGCTGCTTGTTGGCTATTGTTAGAAGGCCCTTGTTTTCAATCTAAAGCTGGCTTTACACTGTCGAACGGTTCGTCGAACTCGCTAGTTGAACCTGCTTGTTAAAAAGCTCGAAGAGGGAGTCTGCCACAAATGCATAAGGTTTGTGGACAATGAAGCCCCGCCCACAAATGTCAGGAGAGAACACCTTTTTTCGAACCGTTCGACAAACAAATCCCCATTCACACGTTTGTACATCACTTTAAACCATTGTCTGTGAAATTGTTCGATGAACCGTTTGACCGTTTATGCCCACCTTTAAACAGATAGTAATAATTTATTTGTTGACGTTGAGTATATACGCACAATGTATGTTGGCCTTGAAAACCAGTTTTCATAAGCAGATGAGTCTACTCTGCAACATTTCCCTCAATGGTTGTGAATCCATTAGAATTAGCTGAAATTAGTTTGTTGGGCATCATAGGGGATGAAGTTGAACCCTAACAGAATTAAAGACATTGTAACATCCAGACTGCACTGTCGATGTCTTTAGTTTTAGATAACTTTTTAAAATCTGTTTCTAGGTGAGATTCTAGATGGCAAATTTACTTTAGAATAACGTTAGGTCTGTCTGAAATTGCAAAGTAAATTGGCCTATTTAGAATTTTCGGTCGTCAATCTGCGCTTAGGGTTTTTTTTTTTTTTTCCGGGGAGTATTGTCTGGTCTTTGGCTTCAGACTCTTAATCATAATTTGATGGTTATAAAATTGGTCTACTATATTTCTTGTTCCCGATCTTTTTTAATCTCAGGCACCGTCGTTCAGATTTCTATAAATGTTACAAAAGATTTTTCAGAATTCAGATCATGCATTCATTGATTTTTCCGGACTGTACCATTTTGTACGTAGTGAAAATAGTTGATTAAAGTGTTCTCCATCTTTAGGCACAATGTAGTATTCCAGAAGATTTGGTATTATAGAAAAACACGGAAAAAGCTTTAATAATAAGAATGCCGTTTTATTTAGAAAAACTTTTCTTAAATTTGCATTTATTTCCGTCGCCAATAAGTGGTTACTAAGGTAAACCCTAATATATCTTAAGGTGGGATTACTGCCGAATGGCTCGTCGAACGCTGTTCAACAGTTTGAAGTAATGTTCGAAAGTGTGAATGGGGTATTTGGTTGTCGAACACGTTCGTCGAGCGGCTCGAAGGTGGTCTGTTCTGACTTTAGTGGGTGGGGCATCATTGTCCACAAACCTTTTGCATTTATGGCCGACTACCTCTTCGAACCGTTTGACAAGCAGGTTCGACGAACCGTTCGACCTTGTAAACGACTTTTTACGGTAATAGTCACCCAGTGCGAACGTGGGTTTGGGTGAGGGAAACGTTACTGGAGAATATATAATGGTATTTTTTTTTCTACATTCTCTGGGATGCATAATAAATGCACGAAAAGATAACTATTTGTCCTATTTCTCTAATATTTCCTTAAATTTTACAAAAACTTATTTGTTCCTGTCCGTAACTTGTACAAACTTTTTGACCTGGGGTGGGGGTTCGGGAACTTGACCCCTATTATGTCTGTGATCAAGAAACTACTAGGTTAGGTTAGGTGGTATGTGTTAGGTTCTGTGGCCTTTTACGAATCTCAAAAATGTTAATGTTTTCCTAGGTCCCCCCCCCCAATCAGACGTATGTTCCCACCTTGTGTCCGTCGGGAAGCGGGGGTGGGGGGGGGGGGGTGCGAGAACCGGTAATTTGGGGTGGAAATGAGGAAAATTCGTTGAAAGTATAATTACTGTAGGATTTTTTTTTCATTGGTAATGTTGTTTTCTGTAACTTGATTTTTTTTTATAAGATGTGACCAGATTGTGGAATCTTTTTAATTAGGTACCTGAATCTTGAGTAACTTTTGAAGTGTTAACTAAAATATTTGGTCGGAAATTGGTCTGATTTGACTTGTTTTTACGTGGTCACTGATTTTTGGGTTTACAAGGTCGAACGGTTCGTTCGACCTTGTAAACCCCTCTTTACGGTAATGGGGTCAACCAGTGCGAACGTGGGTTTGGGTGGGGGAAATTTTATTAGCGAATCGATAATGGTAAATCTAACTTATTTTTTTTCTCTACATTCGCTGGGACGCATAATAAATCCATAAATCTATATTAGTCCTATTCCCCTGAAATATTTCTTGTTTAAATTTTACAATCTTATTTGCTCCTGTTCGAACTTTAATTTTGTACATAATTTTTGACCTGGGATGGGGTCCGGGGGTCCTCGCCCATCTTAGGTTTGTGATTTGGAAACTACTAGGTTAGGTTAGGTGGTGGGCGTTAGTTCTGTGGCCTTTTACGAATCTCGAAAATGTTAGATAATAGCGTTTTTTTCTTTTTCCCCCCAAGCAGTCTGAGGTTAGCACCTGTCAGTCGCGTGGGGGGGGGGGGGGTGTTACGAGAACTGGCTATTTGCGGTGGAAATAAGGTTAAATTCTTTGAAAGGATAACATTTACTGTAGGTAGAAATATTTTCTATTGGAAATGTAGCGTTCTGTAACTACGTTGTAACTTTGCCCCAAGTTTTTCTTTTAAGACGTGACCAGATTGTGGAATCTTTCTAATTAGGTAGCTGAATCTGAGTAACTAAGTGTTAACTAAAATATTTGGTCGAAAATTGTTCTATGATTTGACCTATTATAACGTGGTCACTGATTTTTAGCAATCTTCCTAATCAGGTGGCCGAATCAAGAGTGACTTTCGAAGTATAAACTAAAATATTTGGTTGAAAGTTGAAGCCTATAATTTGACCTATTTTAACGGTCACATTTTTTGGCTATCTTTCTAATCAGGTGGCTGAATCTTTAGTAACTTTCGAAGTGTATACTAAAATATTTGGTAGAAAGTTGAAGGGTATAATTTGACCTATTCTAACGTGGTCACTGATTTTCAGCAATCTTTCTAATCAGGTGGCTGAATCTGAGTAACTTTGGAAGTTTAAACTGTAATATATTGAAGTTGAAGTATTTTAATGTGACCTATTTTAATGTGGTCAATAACTTGAATATTCTGCGCTTAGGATTTTTTTTGTCTACCTGTAGTATTGTCTGGTCTTTGGCTTCTGACTAATAATTTGTTAGAAACTTGGCGGCTATATAATCCTTATTCCTGATCCTTATATTAATCTCTGGCACCATCGTTCAGATTTTTAGGAATGTAAAGACTTTTCATAATTCAGATACTGCATTTCATTCAGATCTCCAAGAACTGTACTATCCTGTACGTAGTGATACTGTAGGCATGCAGTTATTTATGAAAGCCTTCTCCATCTTTTGGCACAATACAGTATTCTAGAAGTTTTATTAAAGAAAAGTTCGAAAAAAAGCTTTATTAATAATAGAACGCAGTTATATATAGATAAACTCCAGTCTTCCTAATATGGCCATTTCCGTCGCCAGTAAGTGGTTAATAAGATATACCCCAATATATCTTAAGGTGGGTTTACTGTCGAATGGCTCGTCGAACGCTGTTCGAAAATGTTAGAAGTCCATGTTCGAACGTGTGAACGGGGTATTTGGTTGTCGAATATGTTTTTCGAACGGTTCGAAGAAAGTATATCCTCGCCAGGACTTATTGGGCGGGGTTTCATTGTCCCTTTATGCATTTGTGACTCCTTCATCTAAGTTTGACAAGCAGGTTCAACAACCAGGTTCGACGAACCGTTCGACCTTGTAACCCCCTCTTTACGGTAATGGGGTCACCCAGTGCGAACGTGGGTTTTGAGTTGGGAAATTTTACTAGCGAATAGTTATTGGTAAAACGAACCTTTTTTTCTCTCTCTACATTCGCTGGGACGCATAATAAATCCACGAAAAGTCAACATAGTCCTATTACCCTGAAATATTTCTTGTCCAAATTTTACAAAACAAAACTTATTTGCTCCTGTTCGTACTTAACTTTGTACATAATTTTTGACCTGCGATGGGGGTCCGAGGGGCCTCGCCCCTCTTAGATCTGCAATTTGGAAACTAGGTTAGGTTAGGTGGTGGGTGTGTTCTGTGGCCTTTTAAGAATCTCGAAAATGTTAGATAATCGCTTTTTTTTTCTTGGTTTTTCCCCCAAGCAGTCCCAGGTTAGCACCTGTCCGTTGCGAAGGGGAGGGCGAGGGGTTACGAGAACTGGCTATTTGCGGTGGAAATAAGGTTAAATTCGTTGAAAGGATAATAATTACTGTAGGTAAAAATAAATTATATTGGAAATGTACCGTTCTTTAACTTTACCTTGTAACTTTGCCCAAAGTTTTTCTTTTAAGACTTGACCAGATTGTGGAATCTTTCTAATTAGGTAGCTGAATCTGAGTAACTTTCGAAGTGTAAACTAAAATATTTGGTCGAAAATTTGTCTATAATTTGACCTATTTTAACGTGGTCACTGATTCTTAGCAATCTTTCTAATCAGGTGGCTGAATCTGAGTAACTTTTGAAGTGTAAACTATTTGGTCGAAAGTTGAAGTATCTAATTTGACTTATAACGTGGTCAATGATCTTTAGCAATCTCTTTAATCAGGTGGCTGAATCTTGTAACTTTCGAAATGTAAACTAATATTTGCTAGAAAGTATAATTTGACGTATTGTAACGTGGTCACTGATCTTTAGCAATCTTCTAATCAGGTGGCTGAATCTTTAGTAACTTTCGAAGTGTTAACTAAAATATTTGGCGAAAGTGGAAGTCTCTATTTTTTTTTACTTTAAGAAAATATACAGTTTAAAAGTTCATTTTTGCAAATACATATTTATAATATAAACATACTTTGATATTGGTTTTCCGGATGTGTTTTGTTTAATCATTCACTTTAGATAAATATTTACAGAACTTAATACGAGACTAGCTGATAATGCAATAAATAAGGATTACTACAATTTATATATGTTAAACTTGAATGACCTATTTTAACGTGGTCACCGATTTTTAGTAGCAATCTTTCTAATCAGGTGGCTGAATCTTGTAAGTTTTGATGTTGAAACTGTATATTTGATTAAATTTGAAGTCTTTGACCTATTTTAACATGGCCAATGACTTAATTCTTATTTATAGATGTTTATTTGCTTTTCCTATTCCCTCTTGGTTTACACTTTATGCTATTTGCCTATTTCATCTAAAGTTCTCACGTTTTGACTTAATGTATTCATACTAGTTTTTAGTTGTTGATTAAGGTCAGCTATTAAAACAGCTGAAGAAAAAATATATTTTTTTTACTTTTGACTTCTTTTCCGGTCCCATGCAGCAGGGGAACCTCTATCTACCTGGCGGCCACTGTCATTTTATGTTCGTTCAGACATATCACATTGCTCATTTACTGTTATATTGTCAGTCAAACGACTTGCAGAATGTCTTCCGTTTCCTCTGAAAGCTTTCTTCAGTCGTTCGGATATCTCGTGGGAGCTTATTGTAGTCTCGGTGCCGCATATTTAAAGGCTCTGGAGCCTACAGTAGATACTTATCTAGGTTCCAATAGTTTGAAACAATCTAACTATTCTCGTGTCAATACAATTTGTTGGCTGCGCACTTTATAGCAATTCTCTATTTTGGACGACCGGTTTTGATAACTTGGTGGGCTATTACACATATTTTAGATTAAATTCTTGCTTTAATCAGCAGTCTGTGTAAATCAATTACTCTATGGGTTTGTAAGGGTTTAATTTTAATTCAAATTAACATGAAATGGTCTTAGAAATGAAAGCACCAAGCCTTTCTATAGAAATATTTTGCTAGTAGGCCCCCAATTTCAGAATTAGGGAAGCTTTCATAAATGGCTGTGGAATTCTTGACTTTTAATGAAAAAAGTGCAATTTTCCAGGGACAATTGACTAGTGCAATGGGTCCTTTCCCTGTATGTCCTTTAATTATATATGAAAGTGTAGAAGGGTGATGGGCGGAATACTTTCTATTAGAGACATCTTGAGCAATTAAGATATTTCCCTTTGGCATTATAGTTCCATATGGAAAACCAGAAATATGGTTATGGTTACGGAGACTTGACTCTTGACTGCAGTCTGGTACTTGATTAGAGAGACTTTCTCAGCTCGAATTTGTTAACCCAGTACTAAATATAAGTAAATGTTAGTGAATACGGGTTGTACAGTGCATACAAAACTTTGTATAGTGGCAGTAAATAAGCAGACCACAAATTTATCCAAGTAACTTGTAATTTTAACGATGTATATTGAAATCCAAATTCTGTTAAAACATTTTCCTAATGTTAAAATATTGGAATGAACTGAGGGTTGGTTGAATGAATTGTGCGCTATATCAATCTTATATTTTACTCTAGTATTGTCTTTGCTAGAAAATCTTTATCACCTGAAAGTACTTGGATCTGCCCGTTTATAATTTGAATAACTCATTTGAAGCCCCTCAATTGTGACTTGAAAGATTTTAATGTTCATTGTAGGCCTACAACTTGAACGGGTAAACCATCGCAGCTGACTCTGGTTGATAGTAAATGTTCAGTCAGTGGCGTGTAATTAAGTGTTCAGAGTTGAAGCTCTCCAGTGACTTGATAAATAAGAATTTATCCTAATATCAAATTCTTAAGTTATAATAGCATTAGTTCCATGTTACAAACTTCTTCAAAAGTTAAATTCAGATGTAGTATGGATGAATTGTCTTAATAACAAATGCTAGTAGGCCTGTAGGTTATAACTGCCATCTAGTTGTTCTTGGGTGAATGTTTGTAAATATCAACTTTGGTAACTTGATACCTTATAGAATGGCATAACGTATTTGAAAAGAAATAGAAGAAGTCAACTTAGGGAATTTTTGGGCAAAATTCTAATGTTTTGCCTTTTCAAGTCTTTTCTGTATACGCACGACCACTGAAAAAGTAGGCCCGGTTCTTTAAAGAAAATCGAATGCACGTTTACTCAATCTGCCTGATGCTATATTTTTGGGGTTGTTTGCTGAAATCGGCTTTAGTTTCGTGGTATTAATCAATTTTAGTGTTCAACTTTAGATTTTGTATTTGACTTAGCATTTCTGATTTGAAGTCTCTGGGCTGAAACTTTTTTTTTCTGAACAAACCAGTCATTTAACTGAGGTGCTGTAGGTAATTAAAGCTACCTTAGGGGGTCTTTGCAGTATCCTCCTGCCCCTAGTTACATTTTAGCTTTTATCTAAATTTAACCTTGTGGTCCCAAAATCTGACTTCCTTAACTGTTCCCAGATATTAGTTGATTATTTTCTATTCCATCTTAGTCCTGTAGCCTCCATTGTTCAATTGCCGTCCATATTGGCCCTTTTCCTTAACGTATTATATATCAGAAGCGCAGTGCAGGAAGTTTAGTCACACTTCCTTCAGCTGATTTAAAGAATCCTACGGCATTGATAGAACTTATAAAATGTCTTCAATACCGCCTTGAAACTTCACACTAAGCGTATCCTTTGTAAAATCCTGGGGCTGCAAGTTTGACAGAAAGAACCAACAGTTGGTGTACATTGGCTTCAGTTACTTTGAAATTAACTAAATCATGTCATTTCTCGTATTGAGAGTAGACTTAATGCGTGTAGGAAATTTCCCTTTGGACGGTTTTGAAATTTTTTTAATCTTCAAAACACAGATTTGCTAGGCTTAGTGTAACTCACTTTATAGGGTAATATTATCACTAAGTGGAATAAATATTTCAGTTTTTCGAAATACTAATTTTTGCAACGGGTTGTTTCTTAACGGGACTTTTCTAATTTAAACTGGTAATCTTAAAACGCTAGGCGTTATAAAATAAATTAAAAACCATTGCTATAAGTTAAAAATTTTTATCATTTAAGTCTTAAAGCCTTTCCCCAATCAATCATTGTAGGGTAAGTTCTGGACGAACCGTACATAAGGATGTTCCGTACAAAAGCTCTCAAGACTACATTATTTTAAGCTAGTTAGTGTCTAAAGAGTGAAAGAGAAAACGGAGTTACATAGCTGTCCCTCCATTAGAGAACGGGAACCAACAGCGCATGAATGGAATTTTTTTTCGGTTTTCTCATTCCTGATGTAATATTGTCTCAAGTTATGGTTTGTGGTGCTTATGAATATGCTAGGAGTGTAAAGGTTAGGTATTGTACACCTAAATGACTGTGATATGACTGTTTTAGTGATTTAGTACACCACTTGTCTCAGTAAAGTTTGTTTACACTTTAATGACTAACTGTGGCTGTTTCGTACAGCTTGGGCTTTTATAAGTGTACGGAATCTCCACGTGTAAAAAAAAATTATGCTGCTTGTGTTGAACTCGTCTTTCATATAATATCAAGTAGGCAGGCTTCAAGCATGATTCTGTATGGTAGGCTGGTCGTACATTGTATTTCTATTGTTTCAGTGCATTAAAGTGTAGCCTACATATTTCATTTATTTCATAATAGCCAAAATTAGCTCTGTCATCCTGGAAACTTTTGTACTTATTTTTTGTTTTAAGCTTTGTAAGTTTTATAATAAGGCAAAGCAGATAATGTAAAACCATTTTTTCTCAACTTTATGTATAGAAAGCAAGATGAACATTAAATCGTTCTTTATTTCAATATACTGTAGTTATTTTTATGTTGCAAATCCTTTAAAATCAACATTGTGGTCTATTTCAATGGAAACTGGCGGCAAATTATTTTATTTTTAAACAATTTTTTTTTGTTTGAGGCGTCATATGCCTGTGGACGATATGTACACTTCATTTTTTTTTGCTTTAAGCTTTCACTTATATTGTGATGAAAAAAGTGTGCTTCAGAGAGAATATGGCGCAATGGTTGTACTTTATAGTGATCACTTAAAATTTAGGTTCACTAAGAAAAAAAATCACATTTTTGAAAAATAAACTACGGTTCGTCCAGGCCCGAAATGTTAATCATTCCTTAACATAAATTTTTGTAATTTGTATCTTCCGAACGAAGCCGTATTTTAACTTCAACTAACTGTTAATATTACAACACTGAGATATTAATAACTATTAATATAAATAAAAAGATATTCATCGGTACCAAATTGTCGTTTTCACCTAAATGTTTTATTCCTTTACCGGTTAGAACCGATTTTTGTAATTCGTATCGTCACGCCAGATGTCAAGTTAAATTGGGTCGCCCGCTAATATAGTTTAGGCTTCAATATATCCCAAGCATTCTTTAGACTAATGGTGTATATACAAAATAGAGTAGATCACAATATGGGATTGTTTTATTAGCATTATAATCCTTATAAAACAATTGAAGTAATGTATCAAACTTAATACACATTGTTACAGCACGATCAAAACTTAAAAATGTCATCTCTAATTATAAACACATCACTCGAGAATTTATATACCAGTAAAAATGTCAGTAATATTTTCTTTAAGTTTGTGAACAGTATTAGGCTACGCAAAAACTGAACTAATTTCAACGAAACTTGAACTTGTTTGGCTGTGACTCAAGGACAAATCCATTAAGAGTGCTTTCTACGGTGTGCCTCAATTCAGAAGTCAAATGTTTAGCAATAGGCTGTTAATTTTTAACTTCACGGGGTCTTCTATGAAAGAATTTTTTTCTGTTTGGACCGGCCGATGGATATCGGTATCACGTGGTCCTATAGTTAGCCAATTAGCTTGGTGACATGACCGTATAGTGCATTGTCCTTTCTCATAAATTAAATACGGCACGATATCTCAATACCCCGTATCAAGGTGTTGGCGTTTTTTTTAAACCACTACAATTAACTAACGCAATAGACATCCATTAAAATTTATATTGATTGATTTTCTGGCATCCCGACATCTAAAGCTATTGACGCAGAATTAAAACTGATATGAGGAGGACAAAATCAGTGACCCGGAAGGTCAGAATCTATTTTTGAGTAAAATTCCGTGGCGAAATAATCTTCTTAGACCTAAATTTTCATTATTTGGTGCCGTAAATATAATTCGAGTGTGAAATAAGTGATGTGAAAATAGAAAATGCTTAGTTTTGAAGATTGTTAGGTTCAAAGATCATTGGGGCCCCACAGCTTTTAATAATATCACAACTGTTACTGATTTATTACATAAAGGCAGGCTGATCAATCAAATTCGACGAATGCAATGAAATTTTTATAGTAACTAATTTTGCACTAGTTTTATAAAGAATTGCGGCAAATTATGAAATCCAGATTAGCAGGTGGTTTAATAGCCAGATTTTAGCCCTAGTAGTGTCTGCAGAGTGTACCTTTATATGTTTTTAAAGGTAGCTAATATATTGTTCTCGTCAAATGAACCGCAACGAAGTTTTGAACTTTGAAAATCTTAACCTGTATCAATACTTGGCCATGTACTATTTTGGATATCAATACTTGGCCATGTACTATTTTGGATGTGGGTATATAGTAAGAATGGTGAAAACTCCTCATTAACAGCTGTTGCTTATATTAAAACTGTTCCCGATGAGTGTTATGACGAAGTATATTAGTAAATTTGACTAGTTACATGGGCCATTATATAGCCCAAATTGTAAGGACCAGGAATTACTTAAGATTCCTAATTGGAAATTTAAGGAGCTTGTTTTTTTGCCAACCTAATTTTCTTGCAAGTGTTGTCCTAGAAGAACTAGATTATATAAAAACTCGTTTTAATTACCATGTGATAACCATGTACTGATTTTGTTTATTTCTTTCAGATTGGACAGGAAGTTTATAAGGAAACTGAAGGGATTCGTCGCTGCTAAAACCCATTGAGCTTTTAGGATCTACCTAATCTTTTTGTTAAAAGGTAGGTTGCATTTTCCTCTTTAATGTTAAAACCATATCAGATAAGGTTTTGTCCATGTATTCACTTGAGAACTACGAAATGGCATTGAATCTGTTAATTCCATGTAATGGTGAAAATAGGTTATCTGAAGGAAAGCATTTTTAGGTTAAAATGAAATGGCTGAAAATGTTTAGACTAATTCTTTATTAGTCTAGGTTTGTAGAGACCTACACAAAGTTAATCTTGTTATTAGTGCATACCACTTTGGTAAATCTATTAAATTTTTCACAATAGTTGGCTTCAATTTAAATAATTTTCTTTGGTACAAAGTTTTGAATTTGATACCTTACAAAGAAAACTTAAACTAGAATTCCTAGATGAGTTGGAGGGCTAGATTATAAAAATATAAACCATTCAGGTTGAATATTGCTAGAAATTCAAACTAAAAATTAATTGGGGTTCACCTAACATAATCATGAAAATCTCATTTCAGATCGCTGGTCTATTCAGATATGCTGCTGAAGTTTCAAGAGATCTTCGACTTCAATCAAATGCTACAACCAAAATCGATAGTTAATAGATTGCTCACATCATTATCTTAAGTAAGCTTGTAAAGAAAATGTATTATGAAACTTAATGTAGTAAATTAATCTCGAAAAAATCTAATTTATTATCCTTCCAATAATATTGCATGGAAAACCTCTGGTGGTTGGTCTAGCCTGTTCAGTCTGAATTAACCCACAAGTGAAATGTATAGAAAATTATAGAAAGTATTCCATGTTAGTAACTAATAAATACAGAAATCTATTCTCTGGGTCTTACGGTATTGGTGGTATGTAACTTTATAATAGTTTTAGCCAACTATCCAAAAATAACGTCCAATGTGATTATAAAACTATTAGTACTTCTCAGGGGTTGTCTAAAGTGTTATAATAATGGCAAATTTAAATGGAAATCTTTCTTGTACTTGAAGATTTATAGAAAGTAAGACTTGTACAGATGCATTATTCTGATTCTAGTTAGCTATGCTTAGTGGATGGTCATTCAAACTGTGTATCAACCAGATATTCGGTTAGAATAGTTCCCTGGACCCTCTTTATAGTCTCATTGAAGTGTGTAAATTCGTGAGATAAGTAAATTTGTCACCATGCTTAAACTGAAACTTAATTTCTCTGGTAGAAGGCTTCCAAGGATATAAAGCACTCTTGGACAGATCGGTTGGGTGAAGTGTTAACTTGTTAATGTTTATTTTTTATATGAGCGGAAGAGCTTATACAAAGCGGCTTTTTGGAGTGTCATAAAAAGGCCAGACAACTTAGGGTGAGTCTATACAACCGGCCAATGCTTTCCAGTTATCAGAACACAGTAAGGAACGTCAATGATCAAAGTTGACGTTGGATTTAAGAACTTGACTAACTACCTCGCTGTTAGTATTTGTAATTAGGCCAAAGGGAAGTCACATGATTTCCAAATGTAAGTTGTTTTTTGACATCTGGCTGTTGGTTCTTTGGTTTTGATAAACATAAATTTTGTGGTCCTAATAGTTTATAAATATCATATTTGTTTGGACAGTGATTTGGTAGCCATCTTGTTCATGTAAAAGCCGAATGGGTTTACCTTGCAGTTCTTAGGGTTGCAATAAGAAGATTGAAGTGCAGTTTATTTAATCTAGCAGCTTACTGACAAGGATTTCGTAATGCTTCAGACTGAAATTGTTGAGGCCAAAGTAGAATTTAACTGTTTAGACTAGGGTGTTCTAACTACCAATCTGTCTAGTGAACAAAGCTATAGGGCAGCCAGGGATTACAGAGGCAGACCCGTCCAACCCTAAACTCAGATGTATGGCATCCACCACTTGCCCCAAGTTGAAATATCCAGATGAGAAATTAGGTTACAGGTTTTTTTAACACCAATGACTATGTTCATATCTTTTATCAAACTGTTTAACTGTTGTATGATCTGATTTTTACCATGCAATTCCCCACTGCTTCAGTTAATTTCCAGGAAGAAATAGAGGGAATGGGATACTCAAATTTTGATAAGAATTTTTTAAGACTTAAATCTAGTTATTGATATACAGTATTTTGATATATTTGCCTAACAAGGTTATACTACTGTTTAAAATTAAGAGCAATTACGGTAATGTTGAATGAAAGGTTGAGGAAATCTTTATTACAGAACATTTTACAATTTGATTGTTGGAAAGTTGGTTATTTCAGAAATGGGTATACTAGTACTATTGAAATTCCCTCACACACAGGCTACATTAGAGTATTCTACTAACCACTGAAATTGTACAGGTTAGTGTAGCTTTCTTTAGGCTCCAGGGTCTCAAAAATAAATAATTTGGCCCAGCAGTTGCCCAACGCAGGCAGTAGGCACAGGCAGGTAAAAATTTAACTTAAACACGACGGGCAGAGTGCAGTCAAAAGACGTAAGGCACCCATCCAGTGCCTAAGCAAACGGGCACAGACATAAGGGGTATACCCATGGTTTCCTAGTCTATGACGTCATCTATGAAGGTAATCGCCTTCTAAACATTTGATAAGTCTCTGACTGCCGAATATTTGCTCCTCATGTAAACAGTTTTACGAAAAAGTAGCCTTTAATAATTTAACTCTAAATTAAGTCTCTGACTGCCGTATATTTGCTCATGTAAACAGTTTTACTAAAAAGTAGCCTTTAATAATTTAACTCTAAATTTTGGGTTGTATATGAATGGTTTAAGATGTGAATATTTACTTATGCATATATTAAATTTAATCCTTTACATGAAGGTACAGTTGTAGTAGCATTTAAATGGGAATCAATGAGTATTTAAAACTAAAACACAAATTTGTTCGTATACTATGGATTACATACATTCCAATGGCGTTTGGATAGTTGATATACTTATGGTAAAGGCAGGATATAAAATTTTATTCAATTCATCGTCTTTCCTTCCCTTTTGCAATCTCTAGGGATTCATTGTTATTCTTAATGTCCGTCCATTGCCACTCATGTGTCATATCCATGTTAATTTCTTTTTCTTACATTTTAGAATATCATCCTCCTCTAATTTGTTTTTGGTGTTATTCCCAATTCTTTCCATAGCTTTGAGTTTTAACTGTAGTAAGGTTTCAGTATTTACGATTTGTCCAATATATGTATGTTTTAACGTAATTTTCAGAAGTGTTACTCCTTGCAGTGGAGGATACAAATGAACTATTACATCTAAAATAGTTTGAAACTATGTATGAGACTAGGTTAGTAGAATAGTATGCCCCAGTTAAGTCTCCTGTATCGAATTGTCAAATTAATTCATACGGTTTAACTAAGTTCTCTTAAACCATGAAATATGTCGTTTACTTGCTCATCTTTTAAAACTCTCTCTCTCTCTCTCTCTCTCTCTCTCTCTCTCTCTCTCTCTCTCTCTCTCTCTCTCTCTCTCTCTCTCTCTCTCTCTATACCATATATAATCCCTTAGACCCTCTTTGTAACATTCTGTCTATATCTCCTTCGTAACAATCTGACATATTAAATATTTTTCCCTCTTAGATCCATTGTAACATCTCTCTCTCTCTCTCTCTCTCTCTCTCTCTCTCTCTCTCTCTCTCTCTCTCTCTCTCTCTCTCTCTCTCTGTATACCATATATAATCCCTTAGACCCTCTTTGTAACATTCTGTCTATATCTCCTTCGTAACAATCTGACATATTAAATATTTTTCCCTCTTAGATCCATTATAACATTCTCTCTCTCTCTCTCTCTCTCTCTCTCTCTCTCTCTCTCTCTCTCTCTCTCTCTCTCTCTCTCTCTCTCTCTCTCTCTCAATGTTAAATATTTTAAATACTCTTTTTGGCCTTAGATATTCCCCCCCCTCCTGAGTGATGTATTCTTCAACACCCCTCCCCCCCCTCTCTCTGAGCAATGTATTCTCCCCACCCCTTTTCTCTGAGCAAATTTTAAGTATTCACTACTCTGCTTAACTAATTTAGTAAGGTGTAGTCACTGATTGTTTCTATAGTTTTATTAGATATTTCGCAACTGTTGGAAAAATTCCTGTAAGCTAATAATTGCTATGTTGTCGTGTTACTGATATAAAGTTGAAAGTTTTAATAATGCTGTGTAAGGTAAAATGTTATTTTGAATAATTATATTTTAAAACTAGTCACAGCACTGAAACCAAGTTGTTCTATGGAAATGGTTGTAAAATAAACTTATTAATTTCAGATCAAAACGACTTCGGTACAATACTGATGAAAGTATTTGAGTAGCAGTATTTAGAAGGAACCTATCGGCAGTGTTAAGATTGACTGCTTAAACTCTACTACACGGCAAAAAAAAAAATATGGCCAACGCAGGCAATTGGCACAGGCAAAAAATAAAACTGACTCTACGACGGGCAGAGTGCAGTCAAGAGACTCAAGGCACGCATCCATTGCCCTCAGCAACGGGCACTAACGCTGACAGACACTAAGGTAGTTTATCGATGGTTTTCTAGTCTTTGACGTCATAAAATGAATCGCCTTCTAAACATTTAATGTCTGACTGCGGTATATTTGCTCCTCGTGTAAAAATTTTTACTTAAAGGTACTTTAGTACTTTCACTCTAAACTTGGTTGTATATGGATGGTTTTTAAGATGGGTGTGAATATTTACTTTTGCATATATTATTTTTGAAACTGTTAAATTCATCCTTGACAATAATGTACAGTTGTAAAAGCATTTAAATGGGAATCAATGAGTATTCAAAACTAAAACATGAATTTGTTCGTATAGTATGGATTACATACATTCCAATGGCGTTTGGATAGTTGATATATTTATGGTAAAGGCAGATAATAAAATTTTATTCAATTCATAGTCTTCCCTTCCTTTTGCTTCTTTTGCAATCTCTCGGGATCCATTCTGTTATTCTTAATGTCCACCCATTGTCACTCATATGTCATGTCCATGTTAATTTCCTTTTCTTACATTTCAAAAATATCCTGCTCCTTTAATTTGCTCTGTGTTATTCTCATTTCTTTGCATAGCTCCAATAACAATTCTTTGCATAGCTCTCTGAGTTTTACCTGTTGTAATGTTTTAGTATTTATGATTTGTCCAATAGATGTAGATTTTAGCGTAATTTGCAGAAAAGTGTTACTCCTTGCAGTGGAGGATACAAATGAACTATTACATCTAAAAACGTTTGAAACGATGTATGAGACTAGGTTAGTAGAATAGTATGCCCCAGTTAAGTCTCCTGTACCGAATTGTGTCAAATTAATTCATACGGGTTTAACTATGTTCTCTTTAACCATGAAATATGTCGTTTACTTGCTCATCTTTTAAAATCTCTCTCTCTCTCTCTCTCTCTCTCTCTCTCTCTCTCTCTCTCTCTCTGTATACCATATATAATCCCTTGACCGTCTTTGTAACATTCTCTCTCAATGTTAAATATCTTCAATACTCTTTTTGGCCTTATATATTCCCCCTCCTGAGCAATGTATTCTTCAAACCGCCCCCGGCCCCCTTCTCTCTGAGCAATGTATTCTCCCCCACCCGTTCTCTGAGCAATTTTAAGTATTCACCACTATGCTTAACCTATTTAGTAAGGTGTAGTCATACAGTTTGTTTGTATAGTTTTATTAGATATTTTGCAACTGTTGGGCAAATTCCTGTAAGCTAATAATTGTAAAGCTATGTTGCTAAGCTATGTTGTCGTGTCACTGATATAAAGTTGAAAGTTTTGATAATGCTGTGTAAGGTAAAATATGTGATTTTGAATATTTGTAGTTTAAAACTAGTCACAGCACTGAAACAAAGTTGTTCTATGGACATGGTTATAAAATAAAATTATTAATTTCAGATCCAAACGACTTCGGTACAATACTGATGAAAGTATTTGAGTAGCAGTATTTAGAAGGAACCTATCGGCAGTGTTAAGATTGACTGCTTAAACTCTACTACACGGCAAAAAAAAATATGGCCAACGCAGGCAGTTGGCACACAGGCAAAAAATAAAACAATGACTCTACGACGGGCAGAGTGCAGTCAAGAGACGCAAGGTACCCATCCATTGCCCTCAACAACGGGCACTAACACTGACAGACACTAAGGTAGTTTATCGATGGTTTTCTAGTCTTTGACGTCATAAAATTATTCGCCTTCTAAACATTTAATGTCTGACTGCAGTATATTTGCTCCTCGTGTAAACATTTTTACTTAAAGGTACTTAAAGGTACTTTTAAGTACTTTCACTCTAAACTTGGTTGTATATGGATGGTTTTTAAGATGGATGTGAATATTTACTTATTCATATATTAAGTTTTGAAACTGTTAAATTCATCCTTGACATTAATGTACAGTTGTAAAAGCATTTAAATGGGAATCAATGAGTATTCAAAACTAAAACATGACTTTGTTCGTATACTATGGATTACATACATTCCAATGGCGTTTGGTTAGTTAATATACGTATGGTAAAGACAGGATATAAAGTTATTCAATTCATAGTCTTCCCTTCCTTTTGCAATCTATAGGGATCCATTTTGTTATTCTTAATGTCCACCCATTGTCACTCATGTCATGTCCATGTTAATTTCTTTTTCTTTTTAAAAATCTCCTCCTCCTCCTAATTTGCTCTGTGTTATTCTCAATTCTTTGCATAGCTCTTTGAGTTTTAACTGTAGTAAGGTTTTAGTATTTACGATTTGTCCAATAGATGTAGGTTTTAACGTAATTTGCAGAAGTGTTACTCCTTGCAGTGGAAGATACAAATGAACTATTAAATCTAAAAAAGTTTGAAACGATGTATGAGACTAGGTTAGTAGAATAGTATGCCCCAGTTAAGTCTCCTGTATCGAATTGAGTGTCAAATTAATTCATAGGGGTTTAACTATGTTCTCCTTTACCATGAAATATGTCGTTTACTTGCTCATCTTTTAAAATCTCTCAATCTCTCTTCCCTTAGACCCTCTTTGTAACATTGTTTATATCATATATTTTGCCTCTGAGACCCCCTTGTAACTCACTCTGTTAAAGATTTTAAATACTTTTTTTGGCCTTGCATATTCCCCCCTCCCCTCCTCTGAGCAATGTATTCTTCAACCCCCCCCGTTCTCTGAGTAATTTATTCTTCCCACCCCTTTTCTGAGCTATTTTGAGTTTTCACTACTCAGCTTAACTAGTAAGGTGTAGTCATACAGTTTGTTTCTATAGTTTTATTAGATATTTCGCAACTGTTGGATAAATTCATGTAAGCTAATAATTGCTAAGCTATGTTGTCGTGTTACTGATATAAAGTTGAGTTTTAATAATGCTGTGTAAGGTAAAATGTCATTTTGAATAATTGTAGTTTGAAACTAGTCACAGCACAGAAACAAAGTTGTTCTATAGACATGGTTATAAAAAACTTATTAATTTCAGATCAAAACGACTTCGGTACAATACTGATGAAAGTATTTGAGTATCAGTATTTAGAAAAAACCTATCGGCAGTGTTAAGATTGACTGCTTAAACTCTACTACACCGCCAAAGTTGATCTAGTTAAGTATGAAAATTTCCGTTTTTACTTTTAAACAATAAGTACATTAAAGAAATTTGATTACGATTAGAAGCTTTTTATCTATTAAAGTGTTGAAACTTTACGAAATTTATGTTGAGTACTGATGACACTACTAAATTTAGTGCCTTTTGTGAAATATTTTGAAAATATAGATTAGTAACAAGAACTGCTACTGGAGTGTGTGTGTACTGCTGTAGTGTCTACTACTACTACTGGAGTGACACGTACTACTAACTGGAGTGTGTGCTGCTGCTACCAGACGGCTGGAGTGACACTTACTACCAACTGGAGTGTGTGCTGCTGCTTGGTCTGCTACTACTACTGCCACCAGACGGCTGGAGTGACATGTATTACTAACTGGAGTGTGCTAATGCTGCTACTGCCTGGTCTGCTACTACTACTACCAGATGCATGGAGTGACACTACTAACTGTAGTGTCTGCTGCTACTACTACCAGACAATTGGAGTGAGACTATATTAACTAACTGGAGTGTGTGCGCTGCTGCTGCCACCTGCTGAAGTTTGATACTACTGGGTGTTGTCTGCTGGTACACTAATGGTGTGCCTACTACCATTTAATTGGAATGATTTTCTAAGCAAACTTTAAAATTGTGGTATTTTTTGCAGTTTGTTTTTCGTTACTAATAAAATTATTTACAATAAACAGTTTTGATAAACCTTTATATAAACAAGTGATTAATAAGATGGATTAAAGAAAATTGGAAATAACAATCTTTTATTTTCCAAATTTATACATGTTTATTTTCTCTTAAGATCTTACTTAATTCACCTTTACAATTTATATCAATCACCCTAACCACATTTAAAGGCTGCTGCTATGCTACTTAATATCATCTGTGGTTTGGTGTACATTCAGGTCCTATAAAAGAATCTAAATGCTCCAATCTGGTTATGGTTGGCATACAATTCATGTTGCTATATATGGCTCATGCTCCAGTCAGGTAGATGACGTACAAGCACGTTGTTATAGGACTCTTCATACTTCAGGCAGCTGTCCTTTCGAAATTTCCTTTTTACTCGAAGTTTAACTGCACCATTTCACGTTCCTGAATTGAGAAGAATTGTACAATCAATATACAAACAAAAATTACTAAATCAAATTTTATTTTGTTAAAAAAAAGTTACAATAAGAAAATTTAAAAGTATGGAATGAACCTCTCATAAAAACTGCAACTAAAATAAATTGTTCTTTTAAAAAATATTAATGAAAATGTTGAAAACTATTTTTAAAACCATGATTATAATAAGGTTTTACCTTTCAAAAACATTTAGACTTTTAAATTTAAAAGTCTTTTAAAATAATTTATGGCAAATTTTTACTTAGACATGAACAATGACAGGTTTCAATATTTTCATATACATCCAGACTTCAAATTTTATAAACTGAAAAATACTAAAATCTTCAACACAAACAGGATTTTGAAATTTTCAAAATTCATGTTTTAACATGGTAAACTAATTTTATAACTAAAAAATGTTCTAAACTTTGAATACAAAAATTTTAAAATTTAAAAACTAGCTTTAAAACTTTATGCATATTAAGGCTGACCAATTTTTAAAACTTAGAAAAACTGAAATTCAAAAGATAAAAAAATGGATTTTAGAAACTTGAGGGATAAATGTTAAAATTCACAATTTGCTTTAAAAAGAAAATTAATATACTTTAAAGACCTGATGATAACAGGCTGAAATTTTCCATTTTTAAAAACAGGCTTTATTCTCAAATTTAAAAAGACTAAAATTTCTTTGTTAAATTTTAAACTTCTGGAACAGTTTCAAACTTTTTGGGTTAAGAATTTTTTTTTTTTAGATCATGATTTTAAAAAACTTGAACACTAGATTTTATAAATCTTTAAAATTGGTTTTTTAACTATATTATAAACACGCTTATTTTATAAATAACAAAGGCAAATTTAAATTTTTCAAAAATAATATACTCACAAAGTAACTGTTTAAAACGGCAAGACTTAAATAATTTAAACTTTTTAAAAACAAGGGGACGGACCCATTTTAAAACTTTAAAAACGTGAATACAGACCAATTACAACACAGAAAGGCAAATTTCACATTTTAAAAATATGACTGGCAAATTTTATGCTTTTTCAAACATGAAGACGAACAGTTGTTAAAGAATTAAATTTTAAACATTAAAGTATTTTTTTTTTCAACATTAAAACCGACCCATTCTTACTTTGAAAACATGCCAAATTTTTAACCTTTTAATTTTAAAACATGAAGACAACTTTTAACCTTTATAAAACATTTAGAAATATTATATACTTGAAAGACTGACAAATATTTTCCTTTTCAACACAAAATGACAATTTAAACTTAAAAGAATGCAATTTTTTAAAAACTAAAACAGACCAATTTTAAACTTACAACACTTAGACTTGCATATTTTAAACCTTTAGAAAATGAAATATGAAATTTTAAGCTTTTAAAAAAATTACTAATGACTGCCTTCAAACTTTCCAAAAACATTACGACAATTTTAAACTCTAAAAAACATAAGACTACAAATCTAGACTTTATAAACAATGACAAACTTAGTTTAAAAAAAACAATTTTTTTAAACTTAGTTTAAACAACTTTTTTTTAAGCATCCAGACTAACCAGCTTTGAAAAAAAAAAAGGACAAATTGATGACTTAAAACGCATGAAGACTGGCAGGTTTTATTTCAAGTTTTTAAAACATAATGACAGTGTTTTTAAAGTCTTGGTCATTGTTTTTAAACCAAAGAAAAATTTTGAACTATAAAATACTAAGACCTACCAATTTTAAACTTTTTAAAAACACAAAGACTGGGAAATTTTAGACTTTGCCTGAAGACTTATAAATTTTAATCTTCATAACAATACCAATGATAACTTCTCAACTTTTCAAGTATCAGGAAGAATGAATTAAAAAAGATAAAAACATTAAGACAAAGTTAAAAAACACGAAGACGTAAATTTCAAACATTATAAGCATGAAGATTGACAAATTTTAATATTTAAAAAAATACCACTCAAATTTTAAACTTTTCATAAGCACAATATTTAAACTTTTCAAAAAGACAAAGCCTAAAATTTGAAACTTTAAAAACACGAAGCCTGAAATTTGAAACTTTAAAAACACGAAGCCTGAAATTTTAAACTTTAAAAACATGAAGCCTGAAATTTTAAACTTTAAAAACACGAAGCCTGAAATTTGAAACTTTAAAAACACGAAGCCTGAAATTTTAAACTTTAAAAACACGAAGCCTGAAATGCTGATACCCTCCAACTCTAGCCGTGAGACCAGAAGCTAAATTCTCAATTTATTCTTCATTGTGAATTACTAAAGTTAATTTCTGATGTTAGGAGTTATATATTGTTCAATGATTAGCATTACAAACCTGTAAACATGAGTTTCCATGGACGTGAAGAACGTATCAAGTTAATTTTCTTGATTTCCTATGGGAAATTTCCTTTTCAATTTACGGGCAGTTTAGGTAGCGACTTCACTCCAATTAGTAATTAAACTCCAAGGCGAGGTAAAACACAAGATGACAATGTGTCCTTTGGATGATGGATATCCAAAAAAGCTGTCATGGTTTATCATTGGATCTCTTCGCAGACATGCAAAATCTTTTACAGGCAGGTGGGATATCTAGAAAATATTACACAAGATCATACAACTTACGTTACCCAGACCCAATTGTAAATTAATCATAACTCAATGATTGAAGATTAACATTCCACAAAAAGGTCAGTATTGAAAGCCTTTGTTTACGAGTAAAAATATGAGCATACAAAGTAAAAGTTCAATTAAATAGTATTGCAACAGTGGACAAAATTTTAGCTCCTCATGAATATCTTTTAATGGACAGATACTCCTCGGATGTACCTATCACATGATGCACAAAATTTCCTGGGTGTAATGGAATACTATATGAAAGTTTCAAATCAAAATGCTTTCAAGGTTTAATACTAGTTGAGATGTGTATATGAATATATGAACAATATCTACTCGTGTGCAGAAAGTGTTTTTAAACTGAACCTATGTTTAAAATAGGTGGGATATTGGTCATTCGTAATTTTTTATCCTAATTTTCTTATGATCGGAAAGTAAAGATTAGGTATTTAGCAGAAGGGAAAATGGTCAATAGCGTTGAAGAATTAAAAATAAAGTTTAGAAAATTATTATCAATGTTAAAAAAACCATGTGGCTGGTACCACATTTGCTTGTAAGACCAACTGAATTATGTCTAGTAGCAGCCCATCGATGGCTACACTAGTAAGTGAGATTATAGCGGTCAATAGTAATTATTCCACAGTACTGTAGTATAATCTCTTCCCGGTGCACCAAGCCCGGAAGTTCCATGAACAAGATGGAATCAATCAAATCCATAACCGACTACAATGGCAAGTACACCCGCTACCCTTGAAACCAGAAGCAAGAGTAGCTATATAGTAAAAACCTAAATTTCCATAACAGCTAAATACTAAATTTATCCTTCATTGTGAATTACTGAATATTAATTTCTGATGTTAGATGTTATATATTGTTCAATGACTAGCATTACAAACCTGTACACATGAGTTTTCATGGACGTAAAGAACGCATCAAGTGAATTTTTCTTCATTTCCTATGGGAAATTTCCTTTTCAATTTACGGGCAGTCTAGGTAGCGACTTCGCTCCAAGAAGTAATTAAACTCCAAGGCGAGGTAAAACACAAGGTGACAAGGTGTCCTCTGGATGATGGATATCCAAAAAAGCTGTCATGGTTTATCATTGGATTTCATCGCAGACAAGCAAGATCTTTTACAGGCAGGTGGGACATCTAGAAAAAAAAATAATGACTTATTACACAAGATCATACAACTTACGTTACCCAGACCTGAATATAAATCAATCATAACTTCATGATTGAAAATTGACATTCCACAAACACTTCAGTAATGAAAGCCTTTGTTTACAAGTAACAATACGAGCATACAAAGTAACAATCAAAGAATATTGCAACAAAATTTTGACTCCAAGTTTCTTCTAGTGGACAAGTACTACTCAAATGAACATATTGCATGATGCACAGAATCTCCTGATGCAATGAAATACTACATGCAAGTCAAACCAAAATGCTTAATGGTTTGATACTACATGTAAATGAATAATTATGTTCAGTATCTGTGTACAGGCACTTTTTAAATCGAGCCCAAGTCTAAAATAAATGGGATATGGGTCCTTGGTAATTTTTTACCCTAAAATTCTTATGAGGGAGGGAATGTAAGATTTTAGGTATTTAGCATAGAGAAATGATCGAAAGCTTTCAAAAAAAAAAAAAAAAAAAATAAAAAAAAAAAAAAACCACACAAGTGTTGGATCAATTACAGTAAGTGCTTGAGAAAACACACATGATGCAGGTACTGTACTATGTAAGATCAACTAAAAATGTCTAGTAGCAGCCCGTTGATTGCTGCACTAGTAAGAGATTTTTGGGCTCAAGCCATGTCGTCCTGATGGTAGGTTCCTTCAGTAGCTTCCTTAGGGTATATTTGACTACAGTAGATATTCCCAGAGAATTAAACTAAAGGTTTCACAGAATTCTAACTTCTGGCGCGAGTACCCATAAGGTTTCTCTTTAGGATATCGAATAATAATGGGACGTATGCTTGACACGCCGCATAGCTATCTGTACCCCACAGCTTTTAGGCTTCGAGGGGGAAGTGTGGCAAGATATGGGAGAAGCCGTTACTAAGTTCTCCTCCTTCGTTACTGTTACGGTACTGTGACGTTATCTCCTCCTTCGTTACTGTTACGGTACTGTGACGTCATCTCCTCCTTCGTTACTGTTACGGTACTGTGACGTCATCTCCTCCTTCGTTACTGTTACGGTACTGTGACGTCATCTCCTCCTTCGTTACTGTTACGGTACTGTGACGTCATCTCCTCCTTCGTTACTGTTACGGTACTGTGACGTCATCTCCTCCTTCGTTACTGTTACGGTACTGTGACGTCATAACCGCCGCAATGTTGGCCGCCATCTTGATTGACGTCATCGTTGCGCGCCTTCCTCATTCCTTCTTACATAGCGTTTATGACCAGGTACTTTTTCCGAGTTGTTCGCTGGTAAATTCATCATGTCGCAATCTTCTGCCTCGCCTTCTTCTGGAAAGTAGAGTACCATATTCTTGTATTGTATAAATCAGCTCAGGCCGTAAAGTAGCGCCCTTTTATCTCAAAATACCTTTTTTAGTGGCAGAGCAGTGCCTTGACCGGAGGCGTTATGACGCCGACGCTGTTGTTCGCTTTGCATGCTTTATTTAGTTAGCCAGAACAACCTTCCCGGTCTTATAACTAATTATCAGCATTAGTTATTTAGTCTTAATTGCTAGGAATTAATTATATTATGCCGATAATATTCTTTTTGGGCTCAAGCCATGGCGTCCTGATGGAAGGTTCCTGTTTGGTAGCTTCCTTGGGTATAAGACTACTAAGATATTCCCAGAGAATTTAACCACAGGTTATCACAGAATTCTAACTTCTGGAGCGAGTATCTCAAAGGTTTCCCTTTAAGACATCGTAATACAACAGGGGACACGCATGTCTGGTCGTGCCACATAGCTATCTCCACCCCGAACAGGGTTAACGCTTCGGTGTGTAAGGGCTGAGAATAGCTGGGAGCCGTTCCACAGCTAATCTCACTCGTGGCTACTACTGATACTCGAGACGTAAACAAACGGACGCCATTGCTCTAATGACGTCACGAGCGTCTTTATCCTTTGTTTAGTAGCTGCCCTACTGAGACGGATTTTCCCTTGTGTGAACTTTATCGTTTTGCATCTTCGCTATGTCGTTACCTTCAGCCTCGCCTTCTTCTGGAAAGTTGAGTACAAGGTTCCAGTATTGTTTAATTAAGCTCTGGCCGTAAAGTAAATATTATTTCGCGAAATAATTGATGTTTTGTGGCGGAGCTGTGCCTCTACCGGACCCGCCATTTTATGGCGTCGTTGTTGTTTTGCATGTCTTATTTAGTTAGCCACAACAACGCTTCCGGCATTATATACTAATCGAATACATTAGTTTATTTAGTCTTCATAGCTAGGAACTTTTATATCGTGTTAGACGCTTTTTATCGGTCATCGATTGACCTCATACCAGTCGGCTACTATAGCCCCCAGGCCAGGAGCCTATATACAAGTGTTCATGCATGATTTATCAGTGATCCTAGACTAAGTTATGAAGATAGTGGCATTATTATTTTACAATACTTTGACTAGTGATGCAAATGTTTTCGCCTTCAGGGACCATATAGGGGATAGGCTAGTCAGTGATTCTTTCTAGCCTAACCTAACCTTAGGACCCCTATATGCTTCCTTCATCCCCTGCCTTGGCACTCCCTCTATTTAGCCTTGATCCCTTTTCTGAGTAAAGGGATTTATTGTCTAATAGAGTATTATATCGCCTCTCAGTCCTCCCTAAAGGAATGAACCCCCTTTAGGATTGCGTCAGAGTGAGGTTAGGCTAGCCTACCTCTATGGCTAGGATAGTCTACGACTTTCCTGCGATAGCGATATGTCTTCTTCCTTGCCTAGTTCAGGACTTTTAGCCCTGATCTAGGCCGGGTTAGGAAGGTTTCTCTGTTCCATGCTGAAACTGTACTCTTGCACCGTTTTTAGCTGATCAGCCTAATCTTAGGTTAGGGAGTGTCCTCCCTTCCCTTTGTGGCCGCTCTGGTACAGAAACCCTTCCTGGGAAGACCCCTCTCTTCTCCCTCCCCACCTATCTCTTGTATAGCCTAGCCTATGCTTAGGTTAGTTTATACTCATCTGTCCCCTGTCCTACAATTCCTCCTTAGGGTGGAAGAGTAGGGCTACCCGAGCTTCCCTGTGCTGTCCGCTCTGGTACATATACCTTCATAGTGTCCTATAAGGTTAGTTACTAGTGTAGCTCTGCATAGGGGAGTCTCCCCCCCCCCTCTTGGGTGTTCCCTAGCCCTCCCTTGGGCTACCTGCTCCCGGTCCCTAGTGACCCCTGCTTGGATGCTAGAGCCTGTCTCTATCATGGGTACACCCCCTCAGGGAGGGGGAGGGATGTCTGGAACCCTGACGGTACTTCCTACATCCCTTCCCCCCTCCCCCTGTCTCTCTCTCTATCCGGGTGCCGGTCTCTTGCCGCCTCTACTGCCGGCAATACCTGCCTCCCTCTTGGTGACTTCCCTACCCTTGCCCCCAGCCCCCCGTGTACCGAGGGACTGCCGGCTGCCGCCGGCTACTACCGGCGGCTCTCCTACTCCTATCTATTCGTCCGCTTGCCGGTCGATCTCCGGAGTGCCGGCATATACTGCCGGCAACCCGATACTACCTGTACCATCCTTACCCGTCACCAATCCGGCATCCTCCGGCTGCCGGAGCCGGCCGCTCCCTGCCGGCGTGCCGCCGTTGTGCCGGCGGCCGCCATCCTGGTATCTAACTGACTTTGAAAATTGTCTGTTCTAATGCCAGAATCTATGCTGGAGCGAGCTCCGGCGTGCCGGCGGCTGCCGGATGCCCCGGAGGCGTCAAGAATACTTGCACCCCCTCTCTTTAGCTATCATAAGACTAGATAGCCCTACCTTGCAAATAGATAAGCTGCTTTGCTTCTAAGATCAGTACCTAGTACTGCTCTATTAGTGATCATGCTGTCTCTTTGCATTCTTCTATTTCCAGCATGCTATGTGCATCTTAGCGCGGCTGGTTGCCAGAAGCAATTACCCTTAATGAGGCCTTCTGGCTCTTATCTGGGAACCGAATGAATTCGATCCCAACCTTGTCCTTGGCTTTCCATGGAGTTCCATTATAATGGGAATCCTAGGAAACTATATCCAATGATCTAGGTCATTTGGATTATCCCAGGACCAGCCTATGGTAACCAGCCGGGCGAGATGCATGGAGCGTGTCTCCTTTACTGTTTCATTCTCTATGCATCACACCTTCCTTAAGTTAAAATTAATGATTAATGTTAACTTAATTTAAGAGCCATTCCTATGGCTCCCCCATACTCATTTTCTCTTTCTTCCACAGGAGGAGCAGATGAAGTGCGATTTCGCCTACTGTGCTGTGAAACGCTCCCAGTTTTACGGACATACGGCGTGCAGGACTCACGCCCCTTGCTCAGACAAGAAAGGGGATTGGAAGTTCTGGAATCCACTGGAATGTACGGTCTGCCAGGCCTATCTAGTTGAGGCCTTCCATAACCCTCCCTCAGCGGAGGTTAGAGACATTGCTCGTGAGAAACTGCGCAAGTGGGTGCGTGGTTTTCAGAGAAATGCTACTGGACCGTACCTGGCCACCGAAGAACTGAGGTCCCTGTTGTTCCCTAAGGCCTCCCCTGATTCAGTGGTTCCAAAGGAAGCAATCCCCACTGTCCAAATTTCAGTGGAACCTGATGTGGTCATGGCTCAGTCCATGCACGAGTGCCGTTTGGATTCCGAGGATGATGAACGGATCTCCGACGTCTCGGAAGACACGGAGAAGACGCTTATGGCTCAGGGAGCCGAAGAGGACGAAGACAAGGTGGAATACACCGAGTCGGAGATTGGAGCTACTCCCTCGTCCATCCCTCCGCCTACTCCTACACCGACGGAATTGTCCCTTCCGTCTACCTCCTCGACCCCGGATCCTTCCTCTTCCACCCAAGAACTGATCCGACTGATTAGAGCTGTCATGGACGACAGACTGAAGGAGAACCAGGAGTCCATCAGGTCTATGATTGGATCCAGAGACACGAAGAAGATCTCGGTCAAGGATCTCCCAGCTTGCTCTCATGCCAACCCGTGGAGGTATGCAGAGCATATGGTTATTGCAACCGGCAGGATCTTTGTTAGCGACAAGATCGGCACGGTCCCGTTGGAAGATGTGGAGTTCTTCCCAAGCTTCGAGGCCTACCCGGACTGTTACGTCCGACTTCGTGCTGAACCTGCCTCGAAGGAGGAGACCGAACCTAAAGAAGAGATAGTGTTCGATCTCGCAAAGGCCCAAGCTATGCTAGCCAACGCATTTAAGAGCAGGGGCTTTACCTGCTCTAAGCTTCCTGCCTTGAGCAAGAAGCATCCTACCTATGTCGCACCTGACACTGCGATTCTTCCATTTCTGGAAAAGGCCTTAGCTGCATGCCTTAAAGCGGCGGAAGAAGGGAAACCCTGCCCTGCACTGGAGGAGTGCAGACCCTTCTCCATCGTGACACCCCCTGACACTAGGCAATGGAAAGATGTCCAACATACTTTCGTCGTGGGTAGGCTCGATCCTGACGTCGCCGGACGTCAGTTTAATGAAGACCTCCCTAAGCTCAACGACCACCTCCTTCGCCGGGAACAAGACACGAAGGAGAGGCTTGCAGCTTCGCTTTCTCATCAAGTCCAACTTGAAGTAATGGCCTGTGACACAGCGGTACCCGATCACTACATGGTACTGGCCAAATCCCACTTACTCACGGTAATGAAGGACTTGTACCATTTCATAAAGGCTCGTAGAGCCTGTCGTGAATTCGTGTTTGTCGGTGCCACCGTGAAACACGAACCCCGGAGGCTGATTTCCTCCAACATCTGGGGAAAGCACCTGTTTCCTTCTGACCTTGTCAAGGAAATAACTGACAGAGCCGCCACGGAGAATAGGAACCTTCTCCACAAGTGGGGCATGTCCAGAAAAAGGAAAACCTCTCAGGACGATGGACCTCAGCCTAAGAGGAAACCTCAGAAGCCGAAACCCCAGCAACGTCAACAACGACGTCAGTTTCCGGGACCCGCTACCTCCCAAGTGGTTGCCCAACCACAACAGACCTTTCAGTTGGTCCCCCAACCGGTGTTGTCACAGTCACCGGTCTTCACCCCTGCCTTTGAGCAGTCATCCACTACCTTTCATGCCAGAGGTAGAGGCTCGTCCAGGGGTGCAAGCAGAGACGCCTCTCGTCGTCCCTCCAGAGGTAGAGGAGGAAAGGGAGCTAGCGGCCGAGGCAACAAGTCCTCGGGACACCAGAAGCAATGAAGTGCTTCCGGTGGGAGGAAGACTCCGCCAATTCCAGGATCGTTGGACCTTCGATCCTTGGGCACACAGCATCATCAAGAACGGTCTAGGCTGGAGTTGGGTGCAACCACCCCCAATCTTCCAGCGGTTCTTTCAACCATCAACCCCCATTCTGGAAGAATATGTTCTAGACCTCTTGAACAAGAAGGTGATAAGGAAGGTAAAGTCCACCAGGTTCCAAGGGAGACTGTTTTGCGTTCCCAAGAAGGACTCAGACAAGCTCAGAGTCATTCTGGACTTATCCCCCCTCAACAAGTTCATAGAGAACAACAAATTCAAGATGCTGACGCTTCAACAAATAAGGACCCTTCTGCCTCAGGGTTCCTACACGGTCTCTATAGACCTGGCGGATGCCTATTGGCACATTCCAATGAACCATCACGCTTCCTCCTACCTAGGATTTCGACTCCAAAGGAAAAGCTACGCCTTCAGGGCCATGCCATTCGGCCTCAATGTGGCCCCTCGGATCTTCACAAAGCTGGCGGATGCCATAGTACAACAGCTCCGCCTAAGAAACGTCCAGGTGATGGCCTACCTCGACGACTGGCTAGTCTGGGCTCCCTCGCCCGAAGAGTGTACAAAGTCTTGCGACGAAGTTACCCAGTACCTAGAACACCTGGGATTCAAGATCAACGAGAAGAAATCTCGCCTCTCTCCGGCTCAGAAGTTTCAGTGGTTGGGAATCCACTGGAATCTTCAGTCACACCGCCTTTCCATCCCCCAGAAGAAAAGGAAGGAAATAGCAGGGTCTGTCAAGCGACTACTGAAATCCAAACGCATTTCAAGACGACAGCAGGAACGAGTTCTAGGCTCTCTACAATTCGCCTCAGTGACAAACCCAGTGCTTCGTGCACAGCTAAAGGATGCCGCGGGAGTCTGGAGACGATCGGCATCCATCGCTCGAAGAGACCTCAAGAGACGGCTTCCAAACAGACTTCGACGCCTCCTAAAGCCGTGGTCGGAAGCAATGGCCCTGAAAAGGTCCATTCCTCTCCAACACCCTCCTCCATCACTCAACATCCACACGGATGCCTCACTGGAGGGCTGGGGAGGTCACTCCCACCTGAAACAAGCTCAAGGGACCTGGTCTCCACTATTCAAGACGTTCCACATAAACATCTTGGAGGCCATGGCGGTCCTTCTTACTCTGAAGAAGTTATCCCCGCCACCCTCGATCCACATCCGTCTAACCCTAGACAACTCGGTGGTAGTTCGTTGTCTCAATCGCCAGGGCTCAAGATCGCCCCAGATAAATCAGGTGCTTCTCCCAATCTTCCGTCTGGCGGAGAAGAAGAAGTGGCACCTGTCTGCAGTTCACCTACAAGGATTCCGCAACGTGACAGCGGATGCTCTTTCTCAGACAAACCCGATAGAGTCGGAATGGTCTCTAGACGCAAGATCATTCTCCTTCATCTCCAATCAAGTCCCAGAACTTCAGATAGATCTCTTTGCAACGAGCGACAACAATCAACTTCCTCTGTACGTAGCCCCGTACGAGGACCCCAAAGCAGAAGCGGTGGACGCCATGTCACTGGACTGGAACAGATGGTCGAAGATATACCTGTTCCCTCCCACCAACCTTCTGTTGAAAGTCCTCTCCAAACTGAGAACCTTCAAAGGGACAGCGGCCCTAGTGGCTCCCAAGTGGCCCCGGAGCAACTGGTACCCCCTGGTCCTGGAGCTGCAGCCCAAGCTGATCCCTCTCCCGGGCCCAGTTCTCTCTCAACAAGTACAGAAGTCGACTGTCTTCGCTTCATCATCGAAAATCAAGGACCTTCATCTCATGATTTTCTCTCCCTTGCCGCAAAGAAGAGGTTTGGGATCTCGAAGAAAAGTCTAGACTTCCTAGAGGAATACAAGACCGAATCCACGAGACGGCAATACGAATCATCCTGGAGGAAATGGGTCTCCTTTGTTAAAGCAAAAAATCCTAAAGAAATCACCATTGATTTCTGTATGTCCTTCTTCATTCACCTTCATGGACAAGGATTAGCAGCCAATACGATCTCAACTTGCAAATCGGCTTTGACTAGACCAATTCTATATGCTTTCCAAATTGATCTGTCCAACGACATCTTTAACAAACTGCCGAAAGCATGTGCTCGCCTACGCCCAGCACCCCCTCCGAAACCGATCTCCTGGTCACTAGACAAGGTGCTCCATTTCGCCTCCAACTTGGACAATGATTCATGCCCCCTCAAGGATCTGACTCAGAAAGTTATATTTTTATTTGCTCTCGCCTCGGGAGCTCGAGTCAGCGAAATAGTGGCATTATCAAGAGAAGAGGGACACATCCTGTTTGCTGATTCAGGAGAAGTGACCCTCTCCCCCGATCCGACGTTTCTCGCCAAAAATGAATTACCCACCAAAAGATGGGGCCCTTGGAGAATATGCCCCCTGAAGGAGGATGTCTCTCTATGTCCAGTAGAGAGTCTCAAGGTCTATCTTCGCAGAACTTCAAACTTTGGTGGAGGCCAACTCTTCAAAGGAGAAACATCGGGCAGCGACCTGTCACTAAAACAATTAAGAGCGAAAATCACCTACTTCATTCGCAGAGCGGATCCGAACAGTACACCCGCTGGTCATGATCCTAGAAAAGTGGCATCTTCTCTGAACTTCTTTCAGAGCATGGACTTCGAGAGCCTTAAGAACTTTACGGGCTGGAAGTCCTCGCGAGTTTTCTTTAAACATTATGCGAAACAAGTGCACGAAATCAAACATTTTGTGGTAGCCGCAGGTAGTGTTATGAAACCTGCACCTGACTCTGCGTAGAACAGTGAGTTACTTGGGACTCTAACTCTTCGGGTGCCTATGTTGACCCTCGAGTGATTCATAGTGATGTCTAAAAACACTTAGTGCTTTTATAACTGTTCTTATCCCAGGTGGAATGTCATAGTGTTACACAAGTGCCGCATGCCTTGAGCATGATGTGTTATTTAAAGACTTGCGTTCCTCGAGAACGAGTACCTACTAATCCTGAAATTCCCTTTCAGATTCAAGAGCAAGCCTTTATTTCTATGTACATTATTATTACTGTAAATGAACTTTACTTTTTGCTGTAAATTATTTATTTTCTGCATTGTGAAATAAAATTTCTATTTTATTACTTGTGCGTCTCTTTCAGCTCCTACTTACTATGAAATACATACTGTCATAGTTTTATTTATTCCTCCTTTCTTATGGTCATGAAGAATTTAAGATGTCTATTCTTAAATTATATTCACCTTGTCTCAGTAAGGTTCCTACTCGAATACTTACTTCTGATAATCAGGAGATGAACCCTACACACAGTGCCCAACCACCACTGGCCTACTCAGAATGTTCCTATACAAATATCAAACATTCTGCTTCATCTCTAAGCTCTTAAAAGCTCTTCTGTCAAGATGAATAGCCCTTCAATACCACTTTGACGTCGGCATAGCCCATGGGAACTTCCTACCAATGGGGGGCAGGATACTTCGTTCCTATGGTTCTTACCTAAGATTACTTTGCTATTTTGTCAATGCCTAGGCACTTAACTCTGGGGGAAAATCTACCACGATACATTGATTCTCTGGTACTCTTCCATCAGGACGCCATGGCTTGAGCCCAAAAAACGGATTTTGAGCGAAGCGAAAAATCTATTTTTGGGTGAGATAGCCATGGCGTCCTGATGGACCCTCCCTACTACTTCGTCAGTTTGTTCCCACCCTACACAATTGTATCATGGTGATGGGCAGCAACTGGCGCCAGGATAAAGACGCTCGTGACGTCATTAGAGCAATGGCGTCCGTTTGTTTACGTCTCGAGTATCAGTAGTAGCCACGAGTGAGATTAGCTGTGGAACGGCTCCCAGCTATTCTCAGCCCTTACACACCGAAGCGTTAACCCTGTTCGGGGTGGAGATAGCTATGTGGCACGACCAGACATGCGTGTCCCCTGTTGTATTACGATGTCTTAAAGGGAAACCTTTGAGATACTCGCTCCAGAAGTTAGAATTCTGTGATAACCTGTGGTTAAATTCTCTGGGAATATCTTAGTAGTCTTATACCCAAGGAAGCTACCAAACAGGAACCTTCCATCAGGACGCCATGGCTATCTCACCCAAAAATAGATTTTTCGCTTCGCTCAAAATCCGTTTTTTCGGCGAGTGTAGGTAGCCAAATTCGTAGGCTAGATTGCTAGCCGAATTCGTAGGCTACATTGCTAGCCTAGCCCCTAGGCTCGATAGCTTAGGCGTTCTTGTTTACTTTCATGCACGATATAAGTGTTCCTGGTGTTGAATTACAAAATGAAGATGTTAGGCATTTATACATTTAAGATTCAGTGATTGCACGTTTTCTCCTTCTAGGAAGTACTGTATACAAGGGGTTTCGATGATCTTTGTAGTCTACTCCGTTGGCCCTAACCTAACACACTTAGGGCTTTTGTATACTTTCTCACCTCCCCAGTTACCTTATCCAAGGCAATCTCCTCCCTCTGAGGTAGCCTAGGCTACATCCTAGCCCTCCTTCCTTGAATCGTATTCAAGTGAGGTTAGGCTAGGATTTTCTTTCCCCACTCATAGCCATGGTACATGAGCTTTGAGTTTGGGACAGAACCTCAGAGTACCAGTCGTTTGCCCCCCCCGCTACCCCATTAAGTGAATGAACTCTCCTTTTGGTCCCTGCTGGTCGGCAAAAGGTGGGGGGCTTTGCCCTTTCCCCTAGACCACACCTGGTAGGGTTACGACCCTTCCTCCCTGTGGCATAGCGACTTGTCCTACACCTGCCTTCCCTGGACTAGGGGACATGTTCCTCTAGCCTAGGTTAGGCAGGCCCTGGGATTCTCGTTCTTTATAGTTTAGGACGGTACATTAGTGCTGTTCCTTCATTGCACTAATCTACCCTAGGCTGGAGAACGAATTCTTCCTACACCTGGGATAGTGCCGGTACTGAAATATAACCCCACCGTGGAGTGTGAGGGCCATGCCTTCCCCTTCACTCCTCCTCAGGACCCTCTCCCCTCACCCTGTCCTTTAGTGATGGCCTAGCCATCACACCTCTGTCCACCGTCTTACAACTCTACCGTATGCCGGCAGGTTGGTGGGTTGGCCCGGTCCTTTCGTTTTTTAGTCCGAACTGCTAGGCTTCCCGCATATAGTTAACTAGGGGATTGCATACGACAGGTCGGTCTGCCGGCGGAAGACCTCACTATCTTGAGTGTTCTTCAGTCCTCCCTTAGGCCGCCACCCGCAACTCTAGCCGACTGCCGGCTCTGTTGAGACTGGATGAAAGGTTGCCATTCTCTCCCTTCCATTTGAACACTCCTTCTGGAAGATGACGAGGTTCGGGTAGTGAGCTACCGCCCTTCCCTCCTCCTCCTATACTTTCTATCTCATCAGTGCCGGTCCACTGCCACACTACTCTGTCGGCAACAGCCATCAGCTTAGTCCCATTATCCTCCGTCTCATTGATTGACGTCAGGGTATAAGTTCCTAAGCCGGTTGCTTGCCGACTGCCGGGGGCCGCCGTCTTTCCGGCGATCTGCCGGCGATCTGCCATCATCTTGAGGTTTCGCCCACTCTCTCCCACAGACTGATGGCTGGGAGGGGTTCCCCCTCAACGGAGATTTTCCGGCGCCCGGCGCGCTTCTGGCATACCGTCATATTGCCGGCACCACCTAATCATTCTACTTCAGTGGACTGTCACCTCTACCCTGCCGGCAGTGTCTATTGTATAGCTATATACGATAGCCAGTACATCTACGGTTTTAGTACATACCCTAAAGTGTATAGTTATGCAGTAAATTCTTCTAGCATACTATGTACATCCATGCGCAGTCCCTTGCCGGGACCTACCTGAATTGGGGAGAATCATTCCCCCCCCCCTTTCTCTCTATGTTGAATGAACTCAGCTCCCCCTCTCACCATTACTAATTATCCCTTGTGGATATTCCTTCTCCCTCTTAAGGCGCTCTTAAGGAGCCCCTAGAATTAGTTATGGTGTAAGGTCACGGCAATTGGCTGGGGGGATGCACAAGTATGTGTCTTTTCTACTTCATTTACAGCTTACCTATCCTAAGCTTACACTTGGAAAGGAATCTTATATTGTAAGTAAAATTACTTTAGGACTAATCTAAGATTACTTTAAGTCAATGATATAGACTTCTGAAGACTCATGTACCTCTTTCTTCTTTACAGGAGGAGTACATCCGGTGTGAGAGCGCCTTCTGCAGTGTTCAGCGCCCGGACTTTCATGGCCACCTGGCGTGCCGAACCCACGCCAGCTGTTCCGTTTCCCAAGGGACTCTTTGGTATTGGGACCCGCAGGTTTGCACTGTCTGCAAAGACCTGCTCCATGAGGCGTTCGAGGACCCCCCATCTGCGGAGGCCAGGGACATCGCTCGTGAGAAGCTACGCAAATGGGTGTGCGGTTTCCAGAAGAAAGCCACGGGGCCCTATCTCCCTAGTGAGAAGATGAGATCTCTGCTCTTTCCCAAGGCATCTTCGGATGCAGTTATCCCCAAACCAGAAGTCCCCTGCGTCCAGCTGACGGTCGAACCGGATGTATCGGACGCACTTCAAGTCTTCCATCTTGACGAGGTGGAACGGATGTCGGAAGTGTCTGACACCACCGAAAGGACCGTGATGGCCGAGGGTCGAGAAGAGGAGCAGCATACGGAGGCTCCCAACTCAGAGGGTGATGGCACCCGCGCCCCCTCTGTTACTTCCGTTGCGATCTCGGAACCCGTCCCCTCTACCTCTTCCACTCCTACGCCTGTGAGAGTGGACACCCAGGATAACCTCCAAGCCTTGGTGGCACTCCTGGATGCAAGGCTTCGCCAGAGGGACGAAGATTTCAAGAGGGAGATCCTACGTCTGTCTTAAGACCCCGAGGAAGATCACCGTTAAGGATCTTCCCCCTTGCTCAGTGACCAACCCATGGAGGCATGCAGAACACATGCTGATCACGAGTGGACGATCTTTGTCAACGACAAGTTAGGCGCCATTCCCCTTGAAGGGGTGGAGTTTTCGCCTAGCTTTGAAGCCTATCCAGACTGTTACATCCGTTTCAAGTCCAAGCCAGTTTGCAAGGAGGAAACAAGAGCCTAAGGAGATCGTCTTCGACCACGCAAAGGCTCAATCTCTTCTGGCCGGCTGCCTGATGAGTAAGGGCTACACTAACTCGAAGGTGGCGACCCTAAGCAAGAACCAAGAAACACCCGTCTTTTCTTGCTCCTGCCACCATGGTCTTCCCTTCGCCGAGAAATCCCTGTTGGCGGTGTTGAAGGTGGTGGAGGAAGGGAAACCCTGCCCTACATATGAGGAATGTAGGCCCCTCTCCCTTGCCCTCCCTCCCGACGACAAGAACTGGAAGACATCCAGTTAACTTCCTCTGTGGGGAAAATTGGAGGCTGACATCGCTGGATGCCAATTCAACGAGAACATCCCAAGCTCTCCGAATACCTTCTGCATCGGGAGCTGGACATTAAAGAGGCTGGCTGCCTCCCTCTCCCTTAAAGTCCAAATGGAGACGATGGCTGGGGACACACGGACCCCAGGCTTCTACATGGTCTTGGCTAAGACCCATCTTGCCACCCTGACAAATGACTTTTATAGCTTCATCAGGGCCTGGAGAGCCTGTAGAGTTCGTGTTTGCGGATGCCACCGTTAAACACGAACCCCGGAAACTGATTTCCTCCAACATTTGGGGGAAAGATCTCTTCCCCAACGACCTCGTGAAAGAGATCGTCGACAGACCCGCCACGGAGAACCGGAACCTTCTCCAGAAGTGGGGCATGTCGAAGAGGAAATCTTCTCAGGAAGAGGGCCCCCAACCTAATTAGAAAACTAACAAACCCAGACCCCAGCAGCATCAGGCTAAGCGCCAGTTTCCGACATTCGCTCCTCCCCAGTTGGTGGCTCAGACCCAACAAACCTTTCAGTTAGTACCCCAGCCGGTGGTGGCTCAGTCACCAGTCTTCACGCCATCCTACGAAGGCAGTCTACTACTTTTCATCCCAAAGGTAGAGGCGCCGGCAGCGATTCCTCTCGACGTCCATCCAGAGGGGAAGGAGGAAGGGGAGCAAGCGGCCGAGGTGGTAAACCCTCGGGAAGCCAGAAGCAATGAGATGCTTCCAGTGGGAGGAAGACTCCGCCTCTTCCAGGATCGTTGGACCTTCGATCCTTGGGCTCTGCATCAAGAACGGACTAGGGTGGAGCTGGGTAACACCACCTCCAGCCTTCCACTAATTCTTCCAACACTCCACCCCCGTCCTGGAAGAATATATCCAAGAACTCTTGAACAAAAAGGTTATCAAGAAGATAAAGTCCACCAGGTTCCAAGGAAGGCTATTCTGTGTTCCCAAGGAGGACTCTGACAAACTCAGTCATTCTGGACTTATCCCCTCTCAACAAGTTCATAGTGAACAAGAAGTTCAAAATGCTGACTCTTCAGCACATGAGAGCCCTGCTGCCCCAAAAGGCATACACAGTCTCAATAGACTTGGCTGACGCCTACTGGCACATTCCAATGAATCGCCAGGCCGCCTCCTACTTAGGATTCAGGCTTCAAAGGCGGCAGTACGCCTTCAGAGCCATGCCCTTTGGACTCAACATAGCCCCAAGTATTTTCACGAAGCTCGCAGAAACTATCGTCCAACAGCTACGCTTACAAGGCGTCCAGGTGATGGCTTACCTAGACGATTGGCTGGTGTGGGCGGCATCCTCAGAAGAATGCTTTAAAGTTTCCAGAAAGGTGACCCAATTTCTGGAACATCTGGGTTTCAAGATCAACACCAAAAAGTCTCTACTTTCTCCAGCTCAGAAGTTCCAATGGCTAGGAATCCATTGGAACCTTCAGTCACACTGTCTTTCCATCCCTCAGAAGAAAAGGAAGGAAATAGTGGGATCTGTCAAGAGACAAAATCCAAACTGATTTCAAGACGACGACAAGAACGGGTGCTCGGCTCCTTTCAGTTCGCTCAAGTTTCAGACCCAGTGCTACGAGCTCAGGTAAAGGATGCATCGGGTGTCTGGAGAAGATACACATCCATCGCTTGAAGAGATCTCAAGAGACTTCTACCAACCAGGCTTCATTCACTCCTAAAGCCATGGTCGGAGGCAAAGAACCTTAAAAGATCAGTACCTCTTCAACTACCGCCTTCACTGGTCGTTATCCACACGGATGCATCCCTAGAAGGATGGGGGTGTCACTCCCATCAACTCCAAGTTCAAGGAACATGGTCTCCCCTATTCAAGACTTTTCACAACATCTTGGAGGCCATAGCAGTCCTCCTTACTCTGAAGAGGCTGTCTCCACGTCCCTCAGTCCACATCCGTCTGACTCTGGACAACACGTGGTCAGATGTCTCGACTGTCAGGGCTCGAGATTGCCCCCACTCAACCAAGTGTTGCTACCCATCTTCCGCTTGGCGGACCAGAAAAGATGGCACCTCTCAGCAGTTCACCTACAAGGATTCCGCAACGTGACGACGGATGCTCTATCCAGGACAACCCCGATAGTCAGAATGGTCCCTAGACGCAGACTCTTTCTCCATTTCCCAACAAGTCCCGGAACTGCAGATCAACCTCTTCACAACGAGCGACAACAAACTACTTCCTCGTTACGTGACCCCATCAAGGACCCCCAAGTGGAAGCAGTGGACGCCATGTCCCTGGATTGTAATAGATGGACCAAGACTTACCTGTTCCCTCCATTCAACCTTCTGCTGAAAGTCCTAAAGCTGAGAACCCTCCAAGGAACAACAGCCCTAGTGGCACCCAAGTGGCCCCGGAGCAACTGGTTCCCATTAATCCTGGAGTTATAACCCAAGCTAATTCCCCTACCGGACCCAGTTCTCTCCCAGCAAGTTCAGAAGTTGACTGTCTTCGCTTCATCAAGGAAAACCCGTGACCTTCATCTCATGATTCTCTCTCCTTAGCCGTCAAGAAGAGGTTTGGGATCTTTAAGAAATACTTGGACTTCTTAGAGGAATACAAAAAATCTACCAGAAGGCAATAAGAGTCATCCTGGAAGAAAAGTGTCCCCTTTGTCAAGACTTAAAATCCTACAGAAATGTCTATAGACTTTTGTCTGTCCCTCATTCACCTTTATGGACAAGGCCTGGCAGCCAACACTATTTTCACCTGCAAATCGGCCTTGGCAAGACCATTACTATATTCCTTCCAGATAGACCTGTCCAATGACATCTTTAACAAGCTGCCAAAGGCATGTGCTAGACTCAGACCCGCATTTTAGTGCCACCTTGTGACACTACGGACTGTTCTTATACAAAGGTTTAGTCACAGACAAACACGTGTGCGACATGTTTTTAACATGAAGTGTATATGATACTTTCTAGAAAGACTTTATAGTTCCCATGGAACTAATGTGTGCAATGGTAAGTTTTCCTTTTCAGATTCCACACCCATTTCTATTGATGTCTCAAGTCTATGTTAGTGACTGCATTCCATTACATTTTATTGTCTATTGTATGCTAATTCTTATCTAACTAAAAAATTTTTCAACCTGTGCGTCTTATTTCGCCCTGACATTGGAAATAAAAAACTCTGTTGGAGAGTTTTACTTTCCTCATTATTTGAAAAATGGTATGAACAATACTATAATATTGTTCCTTATTGATACAAACTCATTAGACTAAGGTAATTTGTTCCAACACATTGTACTTACCTTCTTCTATCTGACCCTGGGACCGGCAGGTATCTCCGATGCTAGGAGAGTTCCTTTATCAAGTAACTTCGAGATTTTCCTTACGTCCAATAGGACTCTTCCCTGCCATGGGGGGGGGGGGAGGGGGGGGGGGCAGGAAGCGGTAACATAGTATATGCTTATCTGTAGTGACGTAACGGAAATGTCACAGGTGTCTGTGGTCATCAGACCAAAGGAATATTGTCTAGAAGTTGAAGGCATTTTAAAAGGGGAAAATCCACGATACATTAATTCTCTGGTACACTTCCATCAGGACGACTTGGCTTGAGTCCAAAAACGGATTTTGAGCGAAGCGAAAAATCTATTTTTGGGCGAGATAGCCATGACGTACTGATGGACCCGCCCTTGTTCCCTATTCAGGCCTTGACAGGTCCCTCCCAATCTTATTGTATCATGGAGGCTGGCCTAAACGCCGGAAGGAATGAGGAAGGCGAACAACGATGACGTCAACTAAGATGGCGGCCAACATGGTAGCAGTTATGACGTCACAGTACCGTAACAGTAACGAAGGAGGAGAACTTAGTAACGGCTCCTCCCATATCTTGCCACACTTCCCCCCCGAAGCGTAAACGCTATGTGGGGTGCAGATAGCTATGTGGCGTGTCAAGCATACGTCCCGTTATTATACGACATCCTAAAGGGAAACCTTATGGGTACTCGCGCCAGAAGTTAGAATTTGTGAAACCTTTAGTTTAATTCTGAGAATATCTACTGGAGTCATATATACCCTAAGGAAGCTACTGAAGGAACCTTCCATCAGGACAACATGGCTATCTCACCCAAAAATAGATTTTTCGCTTGGCTCAAAATCCGTTTATTGCATTCAGTTATTTCACAGTACAGTACTGTACTATAATCTCTTCCCAGTGCACCAAGCCGGGAAGCTCCATGAACAGGCTAGCTAGCAATCTAGTATGGGGTCAGGCGATGACCAGATAAAAGAGCGTTAAAACACGATATATGAAGTTCCTAGCTATGAAGACTAAACTAACAATATCAATTAGTTAAGAGGCCGGAATAAGCTGTTCAGACTAGCTAAATAAGGCATGCAAGAGAACAGCGACGCCATAAAATGGCGTGTCCGGTAGCAGCACAGCTCCGCCAGAAAACATGAAATATCTCGAAAAGTATAAGTTACTTTACGGTCAGAGCTTATTTAAACAATACTGGGACCTGGTACTCAACTTTCCAGAAGGCGGCGAGGCTGAAGGTAGCGACATTACGAAGATGCAAGCCGATAAAAATGCACAAGGGGAAATCCGTCTAAGCAAGGCAGCTACTAGCAGAAGGATGAGGGCGGACGTGACGTCATTTAGCAATGGCGCCAGTTTGTTTACGTTGCGAGTACCAAAACTAGCCACGGACGAGTGTAGCTGTGGAACGGCTCCCCAGTTATTCTCCGCCCCTCCATATTCAAGTGTTAGCTCTATATGGGGTGCAGATAGCTATGTGGCGTGTTAATACATGCATCCCCTGTTGATATAAGATGTCTTAAAGGGAAACCTTTAGGATACTCGCTCCAGAAGTAAGAATTCTGTGATAACTTGTGGTTTAATTCTCTGGGAATTCCTAGTAGTCAATATACCCAAGGAAGCTACCAAAAAGGAACCTTCCATCAGGACGTCATGGCTTGAGCCCAAAAAAATTTATAACCGACTACACTGGCATGTACATGCGTCATCATGTCAGCATAAAAACACAGACCCTTTAACTCGCCGTGAGACCAGAGGCAAGAGGAGTTATGTAGTAACCTAAATTTCCATACCAGCTAAATTCTAAATTTATCCTTCAATGTGAATTACTAAATATCAATTTCTAATAGGGGTTATATATTGTTCAATGAATAGCATTACAAACCTTAAAAATTTTTATTCATGGACGTGACTAAAGTATAAAGTGTGAATTTTCTTCTTTTCCTATGCGATATTTCCTATTCAATTTACAGGTAGTTTAGTCAGCGAGTTCGCTCCATGAATTAAACTCTGAAGTGGCGTAACACGCAAGGGGACACATGTCTCTCTGGACGATAACCAAAAAAGCAGTCATGTTTCATCAATGGATCTCATGGCAGACAGTTTCTTACAGGCAGGTGGGACATTATGAAAAAGAGAGAATGACTCATTACACAAGATAAATTTTACATTACCCACCCAACAACAAGTGTTGGCTTTAATACCCCACCAACAACACCAAATTGTAAATTAATTATAACTTAATGATTGATGATTAACATTCCACAAACATTTCAGTAATGAAAGCCTTTATGAGTAACAATACGAGCATACAATGTAAAATTCAATTAAAGAGTATTGCAACAGAAAATTTTGGCTCTGAATTTATTTTAGTGGACTAGTACTCCTTGAATGAACCTATCACAAAGCATATTTTCCTGGTGTAATGAAATAATATATGCAAGTCCCAAATCAAAATGCTTTAATGGTTTGATACTATAAATATGTAAATAAATAATTATGTACAGTATCTACTAAACTTGTATAGGAACTTTTTAAAATGAGCCTATGCCTAAAATAAATGGGATAAGGGTCCTTAGTAATTTTTTACCCCAATGTTTTTACGAGGGGAAAGAAAGATGTTGGGTATTTAGCAGAAAGGGAAATGGTCGAAAGCTTTCAAAGAAAAAGTGTTAGATCAATTACAGCAAGTGGTTAAGAAAACATATTGCAGGTACTAAGACCAAGTAAAAAGTGTCTAGTAGCAGCCCATTGATTGCTGTACTAGTAAGCAGGATTATTGCATTCAGTTATTCCACAGTACTATAATCTCTTCCCAGTGCACCAAGCCGGGAAGCTCCATGAACAGGATGGCATCGATCAAATCTATAACAGACTACACTGGCATGTACATGCGCCATCATGTCAGCATGAAAACGCCGACACCCTTCAACCACTACCCGTGAGACCAGAAGCAAGATTGTCATGTATAACAACCTAAATTTCCATACCAGCTAAATTCTAAGTTTATCGTCCATTGTGAATTACTAATTAATAATTTCTGATGTTACGGGTTATATATTGTTCAATGATTAGTATTACAAACCTGTAAATTGGTTTCCATGGACGTGAAGAATGCATCAAGTGAATTTTCTTTAATTCCTATTGAATTTACGGGCAGTTTAGTTAGCGAGTTTGCTCCAAAACTAAACTCAGAGGTGAGGTAACACAAGGTGACAAGGTGTCCTCTGGACGATGGCAATCCAAACAAGCTGTCATGTTTAATCATTGGATCTGTTGGCAGACAAGCAACATCTCTTACAGGCAGGTGGGACGTGTAAAAGGGGAAAAAAAAAAAAACACATTTTACATTACCAAGACCCAATTGTAAATAAATCACAATGGTTGAATATTAATACTCCACAACCATCTCAGTAATGAAAGCCTTTGTTTACAAGTAACAATACAAGCGTACAAAGTAAAAATCAATTATAAGAAGAGTATTGCAACAGAAAATTTTAGCACAATTTCTTTTAGCGGACAATTACTCCTTGAATGAACCTATCACATGATGCTTTAAAGGATTGATACTATAGATATGAATATGAATTAAGTCTAGTATCTACTTATGTAGAAGAACTTAAATTTAACCTGGCTAAAATAATTGGGATATGGGTCCTTAGTAATTTATCAATTTTTATATGATGGGAAAGTAAGAAATTTATTCAGCAGAAGGGGAAATTGTCAGAAGCTCTCAAAGAATGGAAAAAAAATTGTTAGTATGTGGTTAAGAAAATACACGATGCAGGTACTATACAAGACCAACTAAATATATATAGTAGCAGCCCGATTGTAAGCGGGATTATAGCATTCAGAGTAGTTATTCCACAGCACTATAATCTTTCTAGTGCACCAAGCCATGAAGGTCCATGAACATGATGGCATCAATCAAACCTATAACAGACTACACTGGCATGTACACGTACTATCATGTCAGCATAAAAACGCTGACACCCTTCAACTCTAGCCGTGAGACCAGAAGCAAAGTTTGTGTAGTAACAACCAAAATTTCCATACCAGCTAAATTCTAAATTTATCTTTCATTGTGAATTACTAATATTAATTTCTGATGTTAGGGGTTATTTATTTTTCAATGATTAGCATTACAAACCTTTAAAAATGAGTATTCATTGATGTGAAGAACGCAGTGATTTTTCTATATTTCCTATGGGAAATTTCCAATTCAATTTACGGGCAGTATAGTTAGCGAGTTTGCTCCAACAACTCAAACTTCGAGGCAAGGTAACACACAAGGTGAAAAAGTGTCCTCTGGATGATGGGTAACCAAAAAAGCCGTCATGTTTTATCATCGGATATCTTAGCAGACAAGCGACATTTCTTACAGGCAGGTGGGACACCTAGAAAAAAATAAAAGACATTACACAAGATCATACATTTTGTTTCCCACACTCAATTGTAAATTAATCATAACTTAATGATTAAAGATTAACATTCCACGAATATTACAGTAATGAAAGCCTTTGTTTACGAGAAACAATACCAGCATACAAAGTAACAGTCAATTAAAGCGTATTGCAAAAGAAAATTTTGACTTTTAATTTCTTTTAGTGGACAATTACTCCTTGAATGTACTTATCACATGATGCACAGACTTGCCCGAGTGTAATGAAATACTATATGCAAGTCTCAAATCAAAATGCTTAATGGTTTGATACTGTCAAAATGTAAATGAATAATTATGTTCAGCATCTGTGTGTATAGGCACTTCTTAAATTGAGTGTCTAAAATAAATGGGATATGGGTCCTTGGTAATTTTTCATCCCATTTTTCTTATGAGGGTTATGCAAGATATTTGGTATTTAGCATAACGGGAAATGGTCGAAACCTTTCGAAGATTGGAAAAAAAATTTATTCACAGAATTATGATTGAGGTTGAGAAAAAAAAATGTGGCAGGTACCACATTTGTTTCAAGACCAGCAGAATAATGTCTAATAGCAGCCCATCGATTGCTGCACTAGTAAGTGGGATTATTGCATTTATAGTAGTTATTCCACAGTACTATAATCTCTTCCCAGTGCACCAAGCCCAGAAGCTCCATGAACAAGGTGGCATTAATCAAATCTAAAACCAATTACACAGGCATGCACATGTACATGCACCATCAGGTCAGCATAAAAACGCTGACACCCTTATACCACTACCTGAAAGTCCAGAAGCAAGAGTTAGGTAGTAACAACCTAAATTTCCATACAAGCTAAATTATAAATTCATCCTAAATTGTGAATTACTAAATTTCTGATGTTAGGTGTTATACATTGTTCAATGATTAGCATTACAAACCTTTAAAACTCGGTATTCATGGACGTGAAGAACGCATCAATTGAATTTTCTTTTATTTCCTATTCAATTTAGGGGCACTTTAGTTAGCGAGTTCGCTCCAAGAACTAATTTAACTCTGAAGCGAGGTAATTCACAAGGTGAAAAGGTGTCCTCTGGATAATGGGTATCCAAAAAAGCTGTCTTGTTTTAACATTGGATCCCTTGGCAGACAGGCGACATCTTTCATGCAGGTGGGACCATCTATAAAAAGAAACCCATAACAAGATCATACATTCTACGTTACCCAGACCCAATTGTAAATTAATCAGAACTTATATGTTGAAGATTAACATTCCACAAACATTTCAGTAATGAAAGCCTTTGTTTACGAGTAACAATACGAGCATAAAAAGTAAAATTCAATTATAGAGTATTACAACAGTGTAAACATTTTGGCTATGAATTTCTTTTAGTGGACAAGCAATCCTTGAATGAACCTATCACATGATGCACAATTTCCTGGTGTAATGAAATAATAAAGTCCAAATCAAAATGCTTTAATGGTTTGATACTATAAATATGTACAGTATATGAATAATTATGAACAGCATCTACTGTACTGTACTTGTACCGGCACTTTATAATTGAGCCTACGCCTAAAATAAATGGGATATGGGTCCCTAGTAATTTTTTAACCAAATTTTATGAGGGGAAAGCTGTAAGTGGTTGAGAAAATACACACGATGCAGGTACTATGCAATACCAACTAAAATATGTAGAGTAGCAGCCCATTGATTGCTGCACTAGTAAGCAGGATTATGGCATTCATAGTTATTCCACAGTACTATAATATCCCAGTGCAACAAGCCAGGAAGCTCATTGAACAGGATGGCATCAATCAAATCTATAACCGACTACACAGGCATGCACACGAGCCACCATGCAAGCATGAAAACGCCAACACTCTTCAACCGTTACCCGTGAGAGCAGAGGCAATTGTGGTTATCTAGTAACCTAAATTTCCATACCAGCTAAACTATAAATTTATGCTTCATTGTATATTAGAAAATTCCTGATGTTAGGGGTTATATATTGTTCAATGATTAGCATTACAAACCTTTAAATACTGTAAGAATATTCATGGACGTGAAGAATGCATCGTGAATTTTCTTTTATTTCCTATAGGAAATGTCCTATTCAATTTACAGGCAGTTTAGTTAGCGAGTTCACTCCAAGAGCTAACTGAACTCAAGAAGCGAGGCAACACATGGTGACAAGGTTTCTGGGTGATGGATATCCAAAAAGGCTGTCCTGTTTTACCTCTTGGCCGACACGCGACATCTCTTACGGGCAGGTGCGACATCTAAAAAATAATCGAATATTAACATTCCACAATCATCTCGGTAATGAAAGCCTTTGTTTACGAGCAACAATACGAGTATACTAAGTAAAATTCAATTAAATAGTACTGCAACAGTGAACAAAATTTTGGCTCAAATTTCTTTTAAGTGGACAAGTACTCCTTGAATGAACCTATTAAATGAAGCACAGAATTTCCTGGGTGTAATAAAATACTATATGCAAGTCTCAAATCAAAATGCTTTAAAGGTTTGATATTATAGATATGTATATGAATAATTATGTACAGTAACTACTAGAGGCACTTTTTAAATTGAGCTTATGCCTGAAATAAATGGGATATGGGTCCTTGGTAATTTTTTATCCTAATTTTCTTAAGAGGGAAAGTAAGTAGTTGTGTAATTAGCATTAGGGGAAATGATCTAAGCTTTCAAAAATTGAGAAAAAATACTATTAGAGCAATTACAATATGTGGGTAAGAAAACACGATGCAGGTACTAAGACCATCTAAAAAGGTCTAGTAGCAGCCCATCGATTGCTGCACTAGTAAGCTGGATTAGAACATTCATGGTAGATATTCACAGTACTATAATCTCTTCCCAGTGCACCATGCCAGGAAGCTCCATGACCAAGGGTATGTACAAGCGCCATAATGTCAGCATGAAAACGCCGACATAATTCAATTGCTACCCGTGAGACCAGTAACAAAGGTTGCTATGTAGCAACTTTTCCTTCAAATTTCCATAACAAAGGTTGCTATGTAGCAACTTTTCCTTCAAATTTCCATACCAGTAAAATTCTTAATTTTCTATTCACTGTGAATTTTAATTTACATTAATTTCTGATATTAGAGCTTATATATTGTTCAATGATTAGCATTACAAAAATTTAAAAATTAGTATTCATGGACAGTGACTTTCCTTTATTTCCTATGGGAAATTTCTTATTCAATTTATGGGCACTTTAGTTAGAGTTCGCGCCAAGAACTAAAACTTAAGAGGAGAGGTAAAACAAGGTGACAAGGTGTCCTCTGGACGATGGATATCCAAAAAAGCCGTCATGGTTTATCATTGGATCTCTTGGCAAAAAAGTTACATCTCTTACAGGCAGGTGGGACATCTAGGAGAAAAAAGAAAAAAAAAAAAAAGAAAATAAATAAAAATGACTATACACAAGATCATACATTTTACATTACCCAGACCCAACTGTAAATTAATCGTAACCGATTTAAAGGATTAACATTCCACAAATATTTCAGTAATGAAAGCCTTAATAGAATACAGCAATCCAGTGAACATTTACCAATTGTGTGAAACTCAAGCGTGTCATACAAAGTATCACGTGGTGTAGGTAGACTAAAGTTTGGCTGTAGTGACCCAAGGACATTAAGCTGTACCCACCTTTTAGTTCAACCTGTATCAGTTTCCTTTCTTCTATCTTTGTGTCCAACCTTTATCTTTTACTTCGGTGTAACTGCAATGTTTTCCCCAGTTTCACCCAGCATTTAGTAGTCCCTCTTACAATTTCAGATAAATCTTCCGAGAAAGACGCAAGCTATTGGTATCCTGAATTGGTTGGCGAAGTGGTATTCATCATCTGTTGCACAACATCTGCAGGACTTTCTCTTCAAGAAATTCACTGCCAAGATAAAAATTATTTTTAGTATACTGTATATTCATGGAGACTTTTTCAAAAGTAGCCCAAATTAAAAAACCTAAAAAGGTGAAACACTTGAGAACCATGAAAGAAAAACCAAGATAAGTAGTGTCATCTACAGTAGACACTGACTTTCAAAAGTTCAGATTTTTACTGGAACTCCTGGCAGAAAGGCAAAATATTGAAAATAAAAGTCACACTTTCATTTTACCCCACACCCACTTGAATTATTTTTTCTTCCTACATATAAAAATGGAAAATCCAAAGGAACTTTTTGAGATTACAGTGAATCTATTAAGCAATCTAATGCTATGTACTGTGAGTGAATTAAATGGACTCTCTACAGGGGACCACCACCGGTGTACTGTATGCCTTAATAAAGTGTCTTTGCAGTGGCTCTACTGCACTTAGCTTCACCCACTTTAATATTTTCAATTTACCTCCAATTCCACTTTCATTCATCTTGCTGCCTGACTGTTAGGGTATTTGGGCTGTAAGGGCAAAATTTTCTTCTATTTAGTGTACTGTACCTATTTTTAATATACAAACACTCTTGTACACTCAGGTTTACCCTAATTTGGAAATTATTTTACATAAAAGGTACTACATTGACTTTTCACAAGATTACAAGAATACTAACATAACCTAATTCAACAAAGCTTCTCACTAAAATCATAAAAGGAGTTTCAGGATTGTAGCACATATGCTACATAAGGAGGTGACCTAACTTGCAACTGAAGGCATGCAAGCTCAAAACTTTATGGAGAGAATTCCTTTGGAGGAAATTGACTACTCAAAGAATGCTCAAGGGAGAGCAGTAGCCTTACAATAAAGACTGAGCAGAGGTTTTTCCTCTGGAGTACAATAAGAACTCAATTATTACAGGCATAGTGGCATAGCGGAGAGTTCTTTTCTGCAACACCAACCACACAAGATAGCCCACCTCACCTGGTAGACAGCAATAGATAATGGAGGGATCCATACACTCTTCAATACTGCTTGTGAAAAGCTGCTCTGCGAGAGCGTATGCTGGATAACCTCCAGGTATGAAGTAGTGAAGTGACTGACTTGCGGTTGAACCTAAAGAACGCAATCATGAGCACTATAGGTGCTGTGGACAGGCTGAAGCACAGCACCTTGAACCGGTATATGTCGTAAAGGATGACCCACTAGATTAGTCCAAGGGAAAGAGCAGGATTTGGTATCCTGCATACAGGATGGAGAGCATCTAGGGCTAGCCCCGTGGAACTCCCATTTCTGCTACCTGTGCTTCAGGCATCCTCTTGCCAGTTGAAGGGCAAGAATAATGGCCCCTCTAGATGAAGTGACCATGTCTTCCACATCTTTCACCTCTTATCTCCTCTGCCTCTAGGGGTGCTTTGGGACTAATCTCGGTGGTGGACTGTTTAGAAGCCGTTGACCCTTTCCTATGTTCTTGTAAGTTGACGGGAGGCTATCTTTGTGCAGAGGGTGCCGTAGAGTAAGAAAGATTTTACTGCCATATGGAAGGGTCAACTTTCCTCCAATGCTCAATCACTGCATCGATGTCTTCCGTATTAAACAAGGAAGAACACTCAAGAGTTTTGTAACTTGAGCGCTTCTCTCCTCGGTACCTGCCTGTGGGTTTTGAGATGACAGTCGTGCCATCACAAAATCCAGTTCATGCACTGGTTGACTTATGAGCGAGGAACTAGACAGCCCTCGCTCTGGAAAGCAAAAAGTTGTTCATTGCCATTTGCTTATCTGAGCCAGGCCAGCAGTCTATCTACGAAGAGGATTGCAAAGAAAGGACTGCAAGCCGTTCCACGTCAGCCACCTCTGCTGCTACTGCGTGGTGCAAATTTATCAAGAGGGGTTCATTAGAGCCAGTAATGCCCGGTCTACAAGCAAAGAGGAATCATCACTCGCAATCACACTTCCTCTGCCGAATAAACGGAAGATGAAGTAAATGAGTTTGTTGTCCCAGCTACCTGGGAAAAGACTTTCTTCCTGGTTCCCTACACCATCCTAGCCCAAGGTTACTATCCTGGTCTGGCCAGTTCTGGAGGGCTGATGAAAATCAAGGATGATATCTTTCCCCTTAAGGGTGGAATGAGAAGGATCACATACTTGTCAACTGCCACATATCCTGCGTGGCTCGCTCATTTTAACCGAGTCACACTAGCACTCATTTTAACAGTCACACTAGCACACTTGCTAGAATTTCTGCTAGGAAAAAACTGGAATTTTGAAAGGATTTTTTGAAATTTATTTTCAAGTGATTTACTGATTTTCTAGAAACATTAAAATTATCTTGAACATGATTGTGCCAAAACTAATTTCTTGACCAAATAACTAACATGGAACATGTAAAGAGGATGTTACACGATTAAAAATTGGAGTAAACTATCTCAGCATCCCAAATATATGTATTTATACCATTATTTTATCTGTTGGATTTATTGCATTTTTGGAAAATACAACCAGAGGCCTTCAAAACCCTGTCTCAACCCTTTAAAATGTTTTCAGTACGGGTGGTGGGTGGCGAAATCTCATACAACCCCCACTAGGGCTTTGCCTTGAGCCTGACAAGGAGCCTGGTTTTTCCCAAATAGGATCATGGCCAGTATGGGAGGCCTTTGAGTAAGGTATTTGATACCTATATGACCGCTGAGGAGGAGAAGGGGCGCAAGGCACAACTGGAGGAGCAGCATGCCTACTAGCAGTATTACTATGCCTGGGATCCACAGGTGGATGAGAACTAGGTAAACCCAAAATCATGAGTGATAGGGATTAGCTTCAAGGGATGGGCTGGAGCAGCAAGTACAGGCTCTCTAACTGCTAGTCTCCCTACCTCAAGCTCATTAAACCATGGTGCGTCCGTTGCGAACCAAGGGATGGCCACAGGAACCCCAACAGGAAGGAGTTTGTCAAAATAGCTAAGACTAGCAGATGCTTCTCTTGGCGAGTGAACCAAAGTACGGGTGCCCACTAGGCAGCCAAAGAAAAGAGCAGACCTGCCATCTTGCCAGCTACATGGTGGGCGAGTGTGCTGACAAGATTTCCAAATCCAACTAGGGCCTGTTCATCCGTAACATCTTGGACTGGCGTGAACATTCGTCCGGGAACCTGCACAAGTTTGAAGAGCTACCTTGCGCACTCCTGCAGAAATAGGTGCTCGCCTGGATGGAAATGTGCAAGGCCAAGAGGGCTTGTCTGCGAACGCACACTGCCATTGCACGGTTATGTCAGAACAAGCTGGTTCTAACCCGTACATTGTAAAGGAACACGAGACATCAAGGGTTGTTATGCTCTCAGGGCATGGTGGTGAGAAGCAGAAACCACAAGAGGTCAGCAGATGACATCTGGGCGCTCAGTAAAACTCAACTCGGTAAGTCCTGGAACAAGACATAGAAGAGTCTGATGGCCGCTTATGAGGAACTCGAAGGGGAGACCACACCAAAGTGGAAGCCCTTTTGCATTGGAGAGTAGGGCAACCTTTCTTGTATGGTGGAGGAACAGTGCAAATGCATTCTCCTGCTGATGGAACTCAGAGCATTGCGCAAGCTCAGATCGCTGAGTGTGCCCAGCATGGTGAGCAAGCTCAGCTGACATGCTCATCCTGGGAGATCACAAGCCTGACTGGGACTAAAGGGACCCATTGGCAACGCCTTAGGTGGATCAGAATTTGCAAAGATGCCTGGCTAAGGATACGAGACTTGAGCGACTCCTGTCCAGAGGATGAGGGGGAAGGCCATGGCCAACCCTTCCGGAGCCAGAAGTGCCCTTAACTTCAATACCTTCAACAGTTCCTTCAAGAGGGGACCAAATATCCACAAGAATGAAATTGCCACATAGCATCAAACTTAAGAAACTTCCCTTTGGCAGCATGTGCTGCCAGTTCGCTAGAAGTGACAAGGTCCTCCATACCCAAGGGTCCTGAGGTCAAAGGGTCACCCTTTAATCGTTCACCCTCTGCAGGGGACTAACCGAACAGTCAGCAAAACCTGGACAAGACGCTGGAGTAAGAAGTCGGGACTGACCTCTAGGACGATCACAAGGGAAAAGCATCCCTTTTGGACTTGCTTGTGTCACCTACTATACCACTCCCAATGGGAGAATGATCACTCCAGAAACCGTGCAAGGAGATGCCCAAATGTCTTCTGCACCGAGGGCAAAGGAAATAAGGATTAGTCTTCTGCCACGCAAGAATGCCCTTCGATGACAGGACAAACCCACATCTTAACCCTCATGACCCACCGCATCTGAAAAAGTTGTCATTTTTGAACTGGTCTTACCAGCGAGAGAGACGTGCCAGCACATCTACATTTTACATAGCCAAGATCAAAAGTGAATATACAGTCTAGCCAAGTGTGAGCAGGGTGGTTTGGTTTACTTCAGCTTAGCTAGAACTGGGTTGTTTACCATGTAAAAAGTTTATGGGTCGTTCTCTACTGTAGCTATGCCGGAACAAATCCATAGTAACGAGTCAATGGTTTATTTCTGACTAGAACATCTCAAACTTAATTCAAGCAATAGTAAATTCCGTAAGCATGTTATGCAAAAGTTTCAATTAAACCGACTCATTTCCATGCGAATATGAGCTAGACAGAAATTACATTGAAATACATAGCATGACAATACATCACAATGGTATATGTAATACTGTACTCTCAAATTATCAATAATGATGCGAGGATATATACCGTGATTTCACAACCTCCAGTGTAGCATACTTTGCTTCCAAAGAATTGAAGTGCGCACTATTTAGTCCACATACACTGATTAGCAGTGGTCTAAATTATACACACTCCACTTTGGCCACCTGGCTCAACATCAGATCACCCCAACATCCTTATTTACCGTACAGTTCCATTTCATCATTGAGTCTACAACTGTGGCCAAGTGAATAAGACAAAAGGGACCCAAAACTGCAAGAGATAATGAAACAGGCAAAACCATCCAATGAAATTTAATAAATTTACCGCACGTCAACTGTACTTCATAGGTTAAGTGATTACCTTATCAAAATTGGGAACGTATGGGATCCAGAACTCCAACGCTGGACAATGCCTAAGATTACAAAATTATCCTACAAGGCACCTTCAATGACAAACAAGACCTTAAGAAATAGGCTCTCTAAAATTGATGTAGATCATAGAGACTGATTTATCGTGAGTTTACACAGGGGTCACATATTCAACAGTACCCAAAGTGCTACTGTCCTCAGCGGGTTGTGTCCCCAGTGGGTACCTACCCACTGAGGCTAAACATGTTATATAGGGAATATGCAGGGGTGACCAACACCCCTTTATTACCTTTTTATATATTGTGTAAAGTGTGTATGGAACAATTCATTAAAATATACATGATGATATTACCGTAGCATTGCTACCATTAGCAATGCCTCTGTAACGTTAACACTATCATTGGTAACATTGCTTATTTTAACATTCCCAGTACATACGTTAGTTTTGTGACCTGGGAACTCCTAGGTTAGGTGGGTTTGGTAGGTTCTGTACCCTTTTTGTACTTATATATTGGGTAAAACTTATATTGAAAAATAATTTAAAATACGTATCTAAAAATCTAGCATTACTATCGCTAGTAATGTCACCGTACCATTGGTAACGCTGTGTATCATTCGTATCGAAGCTAATTTTACCGTTCTCAGTTAATACCTGATGTTTGTGACCTGTCAACTACTAGGTTAGGTGGGTTTGTTAGGTTCTGTACCCTTTTTGTACTATTTATATAGTGTAACCGGTAATATTACCTTATCAGAGGCATCGTTGGTAACACTATCATTGGTAACGTTGCTAATGTTATCATTCGGCATACATTCGTGAGTGAAGTTATCAGATTATTACCAATTATGTCTGAATAAAGGCTACATTGCCTGAAAGGGACATAGCAGGGGAGACCCCATTCACTAACTCAACATAGCCTGGTGGGGGCATTTTCCCTATATAACATGTTTAGCCTCAGCAGGTAGGACCCACTAAGGACATGATGCCCCCTGAGGACAGTAGCAGTTTTGTAGATTTAACACCAAACCTGTAATATTTCTATCTTGTCAAAATCATTTAACATACCCACAAAAAGCTCACTGTCTAGAGATATACAAAATGCCCGAGGTCATTCTGCAAAAATAAAAACACCCTAGAAATAAGCTTCAAAATGTGCAATTCCAGGCAGCTAGACTGATACAAGGCATTAACCCTGGAAAGTTATGATGGGTCGTTTGCGACCCCTACAGCATTTTCAAAACCTGTTTTTTCCCCATAAATCATCAGCTGTCTCGAATATGGAAGTGATCGACCTGCAAGGGGTGACTAGTCTACATGCCATTGTCTGCTTTAGGACTGATTTTCGTCTAACTTCCCTCCTTCCCCGTTTTTTTACCCCCCCCCAGGGGTCGACCTCAACCCTGAATACCTTTATAGGGGTAAGTGATCAAACAGCAAAGTTATTACATAATTATAAATTGTCGAACAGTGTTGATACTTGTTTGGTTCTTTATAGTTGGAAAGTGTGGGTGGATGGTGTGTCTACCACTTGCATGACATTGGTTTTGGCTTAGATGCCATATATTGCCATGAGGTCCATTTTCCCTCAAATGCTAATTTCTGATTTTTTGGGGTTTTTTGCAAATTTTATATTTTTTCTATTTATTTTGAATTTATCTTCAATAATGGCCAGCAGACAGTATTCCCTCGGCATGGATGTCATCAACACACTTCTAATGGAGTTAAAAAGAGATGATGATAATATGGAGCTTGCAACCCCATTCTTCATTCCAAGTGGTAGATTGGGCTGTAAGAGTTGTTGCGGTCTGCGGCCATTTTGTTGACATACCCGGAAGGTAAGTTGGCATATCTCTCTATATTCTTGTTCTGTATAGAATTCGTGATATTTTTGTATAATTTAATGCATAAATATCATATTTTATAGGAGATACAATGATTTTCATAAGAAATTTACATTGTGAACTAGGCCGTCAAAAAATGACCTTTAGATTTCGCCCCTGTTATAACAGTAAATTACATCTTAGTGCACATTTTATGTATTTCTGTTCTAGGATAATATGAGTTTATTCTATAAAAAAAATTAGCCTCTTCCTATTGCATTTGAGTACCCAAAAAAATTCATGAAATTTGGACAAATTTTTTTGGCCAAAAAAATTTACCCTTTTTTTCTCATTTCAGATCTTGACTTCTATGGGTCCAACTCATTTCCGGCAATTACACGCTGTTGCTTTGCCATCTAAGAAGGTGTCCCTAAAGGGATTTATGTGTATATGTATATTTATATTTTTTGTGAATATTTACGTCTTCTTTTTTTTGTATACTTAAATTTTTAATATATTTCCAATAAATAGTTATTTTATAGATGGGTATCATTTATATTTTCAGTAATTTTTAGCATTCTTTGAAGTATTTTTAGCAAGTCGAACAATACAGATTGATGCATAACTAAATTTTTCCTGAATTTTTTTCGGAGTCGGGGTCGTTCACGACCGAGTATACCCTTAAAGGGGTGTCCGAGTAGCATACCTATCCAGGGTTAAACCTCGGGAGAGAATAACTCCTGCACTGATCGATCTACACTAGTTACCTGTTAAGGCTAGAATTGAATTTAAGATTTGTTTGTTGACTCAAAGCATTTTCAAGTGATAAGCCTAAATATCTTCATGACTGCTTGGTCCCCTACCCTCAAGCTACTAGCGCTGCTGTAAGAGTTAGACATGCTTACGACCCATATAGACTATTCTAAATTAGTGTGAGTCATGCAATAGGAGGAAGAAAGTTTTATGTTGCACCGAGACTCAACGACCTTCAACTTAATGTCAAGAATAGCAAAAATATGGCAGCTTTCAAGAAAAACCTTTAGACTTATCTCTTCGGAAAGTGTTATAATAGTGATATGATAACTTAAGCCTGAATACAAATGCTAGCGAATAACTCAAAAGATAGAGCAAAAATATTAACTGGAAAGAAATTTTCTCACACCAAGGCCCACCTGAACACAGTGTGATGGAGGGCGAGAAATAAACCCCTAACAGTAAAAGTAAAATTCAGTTACACTTTTTGAATGTGAATTAAAGTTTTAATTCCCACTGGCAACTTAAGACAGTAAAATTTATCGTATTAAGTACGCCGAACTACGAACTAAAAAAAAAAAAATTACAAGAAAAACTCATGCGAGAAAATTCTTCGTTCTTTTGGAAGTTTAAAAGTTAAAACTTTCTAAAACAAGTGGAAGGTACCTTTAAGATATACGTAGTGACTGATCTATGGAAAGTAACTAACGGGGTTTATTAAAACTTCTGTCACGCACAGAGAAAGCCAGCTCTTTATACTAATCTCTGTCAAAGTTATTAAAGAAAATTTACGACAATGGATAATGGGATACTCTAGAAAATTGATTTTACTCCTACAAGGTTACACACAACCCGTTTCAAGTATAATACAAAATAGCTTCGAGCAGAAATGTGGTTGAAAGAGCACTAACTAATGATATAAGAAGATCTGAACTTCAAATATAAATGGAAACTTTGCAGTTGACAGGGTTAGAAGCAGTATATGTAAGGAGCATGATATTGACATAAGACAAAAAATATTGAAAAAGGCAATGTTTTCAAAGCGATTTCAAGTGGGCTACTAAATTTGACTAAAAAAAAAAATAGTCATGCTTGAATGTCACAATGGCTGCTTAATACCTCAAATTTTAGCCTTACTGATTTAGTTTTAACCTCATTCATTAATAGTTTAATTTCTCAATTGTATTAGGGAATTGCTACATACCGTGCAGCCAACAAGTGTTGACACGAGAATAGTTATATGGTTCCAAACTATTGGAACTTTGATATATGTCTACTGTAGGCTCTCGAGCTTTTTAAAGATGCGGCCTCAAGGCTATATACGTACAATAAGCTCCACGAGACATCGGAATGAAGATAAGGCTTTCAAGAGAAATTTTGACTTATTCTGAGTGCTTCGATGGTGACTATCAGTAAGCGAGCAATAGGCTATGTGAAATACCAATTTTCTCGGATGAACATAAAATCACCGTGGAGGTCTTTTAGAGCATAGTTAACCTGCTGTACAAGAACAGAAAAGCAACCCTTAAATTAAGTAGGTCACCTACAGGACATCAAATCTAACCGTATATTTCACACCATGCCGCTGGTACTTTTGGTACAGATATAAGATATAACATAGTATTAGACCTAATACTTCCCTGAGGCTCACTTAAAATTTCATTCGAGGAGAATTTAAAATTTCAAAAGCCTAATCAAAATTAATGGATTGTCAAGTTATTTCGTATTACATACAAAACTATAAAAAGCTTGCTCAAAAAATCAAAATCAGGATGTTACATTTGTCTTCATCCATTAACCCCTCAAACTTAATCTATTAAAAACTCATATTTCCATAAAATTCAATGGTCAGAAGGGTCGATTATTCAGTTACTATTTTTCCGTTCCAAAAAACCAATTTTCAATCTCAGTATAGCATTTATAGCCGAATCAAATTCGAATGTAGGCCTACACACGAATTTTAAGTGTCCAATTTTAACTAGCGTATCTTCATAAAAATTATGTAATAGTCTCATACACCAGCGAGCATTAAAATTTTTTTTAGTAAAAGTAGTTTGTAGGCTAGGTACGGAAATTTGTGTAGTTGCACTTCGGGAATGTAAGTTCATACCACTGCCTACATATAAAAGTCACTGATTTGAATGCAGTATTAAAATTCTATAATACCAAAATTCTTGTTACAAGACAGACTTGTTACAGTTTTGGCATAAAAAAACCCGAGTGCGTTAAACAGTAAAGTGATTTAAAGACAACCTATGTTCTAAAAGGCAGGGCCATCACGACTTTTCCCTCAGAACCTAAACCAACCTTGGACACTTATTCACTAATACATCGTAAATTTCAGACGGTATTTAAATGTTAAAACAAATATCGTTCAGACTTCAATTGTTGGGTTATGAAGTTTCACCAGCACGTGTGAACCCCAACAAATAATGAAAATATATCGTGGAACAAAAAAGAAATAATTTAACTATGTTGATTTGGCACAACCATATGAATATACACCACTTAACATAAATACCGCCTAATACAACGTTCAACACTGACACGAACCACTGCTACAGCTGGCCAGACACTAAACCGGCAGCCAGCTGTGATCGAGAAAAAAAAAATCTGATGGTAGAGGAGAAAGGATCCTAAAAGCGCACGACACTAAGGTCACCTAGGGGATAAACATTCAATTCGAATGGTTAAGTAATATGAAATTTGGAAAATTATTGGCTTAAGTTTATGTCATCAAACGAAAGATATACGATGGTACATTCGAATGAACTACAAAGAATTCCCAATTAATGTGATGTAGCTAATTTTTCAAATAAAAAATAAGACTGCTATTGACTTAAACTGTGTGAATTAAAAAAAAAAAAAGACAACCTGGTAAGTTCTATGAGGTAGGGTATCACGACTTTACCTTCACAACCTAAACACTTATTCCCTGGGATACATGTGAATGATTAAACCTTGAAAATTGAGACCGCGAGGAGTAACAAGAATTTTCGACAGTATTTAAATTTTAAAACCAACGCTCGTTCAAAGATTTCAATTGTTGAGTTATTAAGTTTCACCAGAACGAGTGAACCCCTCAAATAGAGTTGAAATATACCGCGTGACTAGCTTAATCATAATATAACATACCTGAAATAGATTTTCCACCACCATTTGAATATACACTGCACTTTCAACAAATACTAACCTCTGCTACGGCTGACCAGAGACTAAACCGGCTTTCCAGCCGTGATTCTGGGAAAAAAATCCGATGGTACAAATCCAAGGATCCTAAAAGCGTACGACACTAACGCCACCTAGGTGTCAAATTTTGAATTTGAATGGTTACGTAATAAGGGAAACATTTGTTAAATTACAGGCTAATGTTAATGGCATCAAATCAAAGAAGATATACGACAGCACATTACAATGAACTACAACTTCGAAAATACGAAACAATTAATGGGATGTAGCTAATTTTTAGATTAAAAAAATAAGCTTCATGTACCGTTTGTAATACATATTCAAGTTTATCTGATTGTTCGTTATTCTACCGTCCTTGCGTGCAGACGAGTTGCCTTACCTATCAACCAGCAACAATACAAAAAGCAGAAATGTATAATTAAATCGTATATATTAAGATTTAAAACAAATAAGGAAGGCAAAACACAATAATCATCATTATAGATTAAACTTATGTAGCTAAACATGTTTGACTCTTGCGTTTGCAAAAATGGGAACCCGAATAAAACTGGCAACTAATTTCCTCCAGACAAATGCTGAACTATGTCTACATGCTTACATATGCTCATTTAACATAAAATGATTCCAAACTTTTCTTTATGCATTTTTTATGCGTTTTTAAGTACACAGTCGCTGTTAAATGTAGATAAGAAAGTTGTGTTTTCTAAACAGCTTTACAACACGTCTTCGATAATAAAAATCTTGAAAATCCAGTACCACAATTAATTATTCTAATAAAACATTTTATCAATTTTTTTCATACAATTTCAAAGAGTTTTTATATAAACTACATAGACTCTCTTAAATGCTCACAAAAAAGTTGTGTTTTCATGTCCTTGATAATAAATATAGAATATCCATAAATTATTTGGTCTTCATGCAAACTAACGACTTTGTCCAAAAGTATTTTACAATAGCGGTTTGCGAATCTACAAAATTCTAGTCGACTGAAGACGGGTTCACACAGTCGAACACTGTTCGAAAGACGAGTGGTTGAAGTGATGTTCGAACGTGTGAACGGGGTATTTGGTCGTCGAACACGTTCGTGGAACGGTTCGATGAAAGTCTGTTCTCGCCTGACTTTTGTGGGCGGGGTTTCATTGTTCAAAAAACTTATGCAATTGTGACTGACTCCACCTCTTCAAACAATTTGACAAGCATGTTCGACAACTGTGTTCGACGAAATATTCGACCATGTAAACTCCGCTTAAGTCATAACTTGAAAAGTAACCGAGATTATTTTGAAAAATACTTCATCCTCTGGACCTCTAGCTTCTCACTGTTCTATCCACACCAGTTCTTCTTACTTTCGTCACCAGACGTCAAGTGACTCGTTCAATACTTTAATCATGCTCTGGTACTCTTTTCCTGATTATGTGTTCCCGAGATATTACTTTTCCTCCTTCAACAGGAAGGTCTATCTGTTCCTTCGTGTCTAATAGGCTAGAGAAGCGTATTGGGCTCATCTTATCCATTTAAAATCTGTTAAATTAATGACATATATGATGTTAATTTGAATCCAACTGTGGCTTGCCACAAACCACTAAGGTTGGTCGCAATTGTCATAATTTTTTTTTCTTATGAGTTCTTACAAATATATATATATATATTTATATATATATATATATATATATATATATATATATATATATATATATATATATATATATATAACAGAATAAAGGTCCTAAACAATATAGAATATTATCATAATGCTAAGGATAATAAAAGCCAGGAAAGTCTAATTTCATTTTTTTATATAACAATAATAAATATATCCATGATACAACATAATATACTCCTTAATGCAGTTTATAACATAACACGATAAGTATATTCATATATATTTTTTTTCTTTAGCATTTGTAGCTTTATACAGTTATACTAATAAATCTCCATATATCTTTAAATATTCATAAGGTATTCAGCTATTTTGCACTCCCGGTTTTTTTTTTTAAATACGTACCTAAAGCACGAACCTTGCTTACATTCAATCTGCAAAAGGCACGTAGCATGGCCGTACGCCCTAGCATAGATTACTATACGTACATATCTTTCGAAAAATAAACAAAGCTACAGTTATAATTTAAGTGTACATTTCTTAAAAGAAACAGATCGTATTTCTCAATATGATAAAAGAAATTATAAAGTAGAAATCTGTGTAAATTTCTTAAGCCCTGGCCACATGATCGAGCATGCCCGACGGGCAAACAGTGATACCAGACCACAATAGTTAGTGAAAATGAGGGTTGATGACGTCAGAAGCGGGAAAACCACAGACAGGGATCTGGCATCATACATTGTTGCCAGAACCCTGCCTTTAGTTTTCCTGCTTCTGACATAATCAACCGTCATTTTCACTAACTATTGTGGCCTGGTATCACTGTTTGCCCCGTCGGGCATGTCCGATCGTGTGGACAGGGCTTTAGAAGAAACATCGTATATTCTCTGTAACATCGGACGAATATATCTTTTAAAAGTTCATTTAACTCTAAATATAAAATTCTTTAATTGAAAATAAACATCTCATTCTTTTTTTATTATCTTAGTTAATGTATATTTCTTGATAGCCTACATTTCTTAAAAAAAAGAAAAAAAAAACATTCTAGACTCCTTTTCTGGCCTAATGCCCTCTTAGCATATCACTTTTTATTTCTATTTATTTGTTTACACAACTACCGTACTTCTAAACAAGGATGTGTATCAATTATGCTACATTATGACACATGTCACTCACCATCGTTAAGGCATAAGTTGTAATACTGCGACATACCATGGCATACACCGGTCAGACAAATCCTTCCTTAAAAACTAAAGAAAAAAAGGACAAAACGTTAGTATGTCACCCGAACTGTGATCTACAATATCGCACCTTTTGTCTTACATCATATATTAAATAGCTAGTAATCTCTATGTATACCTGCGACACGTCTAATGTCTCTAATACATCCATACACTGACTACACTCGCCAACGTACATAGACATCCATACACCGTATTAACGAAAGAACTTACTCGCTAGAATGAAAATCGATATATAATATGTCAGCGACATATTCCAGTCAAGTCTTAAATGTAGCAGGGAAGTGCAGAGGAGAACGATAAATACAGATAATTGAAGCTTCATTTGTTTTTTTATTTCAATTCTTAGAGAATGGGGGGCCGTTATAAAAAGCGAATTACGATTAAGATAATTGAATTTAATATATATTCTCTTTTTTTCGTAGAAGAGGAACGTTGGTATCAAAGAATGAAAGGGCAGAGGGCTTAGCATGATAGCCAAAAAGTGTAAAAGTGTCTAGTTTCAGTTCCGATGCTCACAAGAACGTCACGACCCCACTGCGGTGACCAAGCACATCAGTGTCCTCCCTTGTAAACAGCTTAAACTCATAGTCCCGGGCTGGGATCGACCCGCTGCCATGCGAATGCTAGGCGAACACTTTACCCCTGCACTAGACAGGAGGCTACAAATACTTGAAGGAAATTATTATCTTGGCTTCAGGAGGTAGGCATTTCAATAGTCCACATGAAACTTCCAGAGCCTTGGGTACCAGTGAATAGTGTGGTCACTTAAAAAGTTCATAAATTCCTACTTCTATCTTCTAAGAAAATATGATTTACAATATTTGATGGATGATGTAATATGAGGGCAAAATTGTGGCAGTATTTGATTTAATTTAGATGAATACTTCACAAAACAAATGCTGAATTCGACGCGATTAAAGGCAGCCGAGTTGGAATTAACTCAATCTCTCTTTAGATAAGAATGTATACCCTTATTTCTATTCCGCGCCAAGGTTCGAATCCTTGGCCGTGCAGACGTACTTATCAAAAATTGAATTTCCCTATAGTCCTGTACCATGACAGAGTGAATTCGTCATTAAAGGGTAGTTGTGATTAATTTGAATAAAATGAAAATCACGAGAATTTGTGATAAAATTCTCAAAATATTTTCCATGAATATATATATATATATATATATATATATATATATATATATATATATATATATATATATATATATATATATATACACAGTACAATTTTGTCCTGATTAGTAAATGGACTCATTATAGGCATGAAAAAACTGTCATGAGACAGTTTTAAAAGCTTTAGAATATGAAGAGAATCTCTAAATTGTCCTAAAATATGCATAGCTTCTTTAGGAAACAGGGCAATGTCATAAAATATGCATATATTCATCAACGAAGAACATTGTCTACTTTTACTAATACCACAACACGGTATTATATTTCTTTCCTTACCGGGCCTGGTGACTAATCCACACATCACAGAGCTTCAATAAAATGTTATCAATTCAAGGCAGGCTTACGTGAATGTTTCTGGACAAGGCGGGGCTTTTATTAAAGAGCTTTCGTTAGAGCTCCCGGGATTTTATAAGCATTTGGCTGTTAGGCACTCCAGATCGGCATTACGCGAAAGGTCCGCTTTACACGAGAGCACCGCATTACACGAAAGGTCCGCTTTACGCGAGAGCTCCGCATTACGGGAAAGGTCCGCTTTACGCGAGAGCTCCGCATAACGCGAAAGGTCCGCTTTACGCGAGAGCTCCGCATTACGCGAAAGGTCCGCTTTACGCGAAAGGTCCGCTTTACGCGAGAGCTCCGCATTACGCGAAAGGTCCGCTTTACGCGAGAGCTCCACATTACGCGAAAGGTCCGCTTTACGCGAGAGCTCTGCATTACGTGAAAGGTCCGCTTTACGCGGGAGCTCCGCATTATGCAAAATGTCCATTTTACGCGATATGTCCGCACTACGCGAAAGTTCCCAACGTTTTTTAGGGGGTGAGTTTAAAGTCCCCATTCTAACATCAAAAGTACTACTAGAGAAAAATATTCCAATGTCTCTGCTCTACTCAATGTTTTTCTATAACAACCATCTACATATTGAATTAAAATAAGCTAAGGAATCTATTTGATAAAATATTCATCTTACACGATTCATATTCAGAAGGAAAACAGTCTGGGAATGAATTACTTAATTAGTTAGGACACTAGAAAATTTTTAAAAATTTCAATAAGTACAAAACATATACAACTCGTATTCATATGAGAGAGAGAGAGAGAGAGAGAGAGAGAGAGAGAGAGAGAGAGAGAGAGAGAGAGAGAGAGAGAGAGAATTGGACTGGATTTAAGAATTTGGGCTATATGGCCATGGGCTGGGGCCTGTAAGGCCATTCAGCATCCCAACGCAACTGGGGGAACATGAGAGAGAGAGAGAGAGAGAGAGAGAGAGAGAGAGAGAGAGAGAGAGAGAGAGAGAAAGAGAGAGAGAGAGAGAGGGTAATTTATATTACTGTCATTTACCTATGAAGTAAAGGTGAAACTATCATCAGAGTCAAAGCAAGATTAAAGGTAAGAAGAAGAGCCAATATGTCTATATTATAGAGCTGGTTTGAAAGTTGAATCATCACAAAAAAAGAAAAAAAAGGGGGATATCACATCACGTGACTGGGATAGTGGGGATCACTGGACTTTGGATGAACCTCGTGACGATAATGCACCTTTTAAAAAAGTGAATGTGTACGCATGTTTGTTTGCATGCATGTTTAAGATACAGAAATTTAGATAATGTTGAACGTTTAGCACCTGCAGTGAGAAGAGGAGGCTGCGGTAACGTGTGCAAAGGGGAAGGTTGCTTACATACGTAGTGGTCTGTATCAGTCCATCTTGTCAGATTCAGAAGGCTTCATTAAGTATTCTATTACGACAAGGCATTTTGGCCTCTGAGGATCTTGTATATTACTATGGTTAGACAAAGCCTTCGACCTCAAAGATGACTTGGTAGGCTACTACACAGACAAGAACTGTAGGTGGGTCTTGCATAGTACCACCACACAGACAAGTACTGTAGGTGGGTCTTGCATAGCACCACACAGACAAGAACTGTAGATGGGTCTTGCATAGTACCTAACAGACTAGAACTGTAGGTGGATCTTGCATAGTACCACACAGACAAGAACTGTAGGTGGGTCTTGCATAGCACCACACAGACAAGAACTGTAGGTGGGTCTTGCATAGTACCACACAGACAAGACCCTTAAATAGAACCTCAAAAAAGGACTTTATTCGGTATGATACACGAATAAAACGAACCTCTATCGTCTCCTTATCTAGTACCAAACACACACATGACCTTTGACCTGCTACACGTTTCCATTGTACTGGCTAAATCTAATGACCTTTAAAATATACAGATCACAATCTCTTCATCAAACATGTCGGCCCCTCTCGGTAAATATATTGGCTCTCTTTACAATGCACCACTTCATGAGCTAATACTACAAACACTTAACAAGTTTGAAAATTGATACATATGAGAGAGAGAGAGAGAGAGAGAGAGAGAGAGAGAGAGAGAGAGAGAGAGAGAGAGAGATACAAAATCGTAAAACTAACATTAGAAAAAGTACATTTTTTTTTTTGCACAATTGTAGTCAAAGGAGTCATCCGCACTTCGCCAAGGAATACACGATACTGTAGGACTACAATATACAGCAGAAATACATTATACTGTATCAGGATATCTTTATATGTATAAATAAATTAGAGCGCCAAAGAGGGTTTATGGGTATTTTCAAAGTCACGCCATTAATTGAAGGCAAAACGTGAATAAACTGCTAAGCAACTTTTGTCTTTAGTTAACCCTTTTCAATAGTTAATTATTATGGACAAAATATGTTTTAATCTTGGTTTTTTAACCTCACCTTAACCAGAATAGACTGCTAATGATTCTGTTAAAAAAATGATCTTTAAACTTATGATTCTGTTTAAAAAATGATCTTTAAATTGCTGTCTAGAATAGCTTGCAGTTTATATATCTCTCGAAGACACATATGTAAATATATCATGTATAAGTATAGCATATACATATATACTATATATAATCCATACATTTATAGTTCTAACAAACCATCTACAATACATTATGTAAATCTAAGTCGACGATATGATTTACAGGATAATTATGACGTATCACATTTCTGAACTTTCGTAGGATACTGTTCCCGCCATTTCTTCATCCGAAGAAGGTCACCACTACTACTACTACTACTACTACTACGGTATTCCAATGTCCTCCTCCTCTTGATGTTATGACGGTAAAATATATGTTTTTTTTTATTCTCTAAGTCGTAAAATACGCAAAATAGACTCTGATAACACAAATGAAAGAGGGGGGGGGGGGTGTTTTGTAGCACTTGTCGATCTGGTTACTGACGGGAGGAGAGGGGGAGATGTCGAGGTATTTGCCTATACAACGGCGCCTCATGAACGAGTCTGGTCTTTAATATTTTTCTGAACAATTACCATTCCGATAGAATTGCCATACGCATTCCGATAATCAATTCCATATGCATTCCAGCCTACTCGCATTCCGATAATCAATTTCATACGCATTCCAGCCTACTCGCATTCCGATAATCAATTTCATACGCATTCCAGCCTACTCGCATTCCGATAATCAATTCCATACGCATTCCAGCCTACTCGCATTCCGATAATCAATTCCATACGCATTCCAGCCTACTCGCATTCCGATAATCAATTCCATACGCATTCCAGCCTACTCTCATTCCGACCATCATACCATTCGCGCACTCCGATAATCATTGCTGTACGCAATCCAACCTATTCTCATTCCGATAATCATTGCCATACACATTCCAGCCTACTCTCATTCCAAAAACCATTGCCATATGCATTCCAGCCTACTCGCATTCCGATAATCACTGTTATATGCAATCCACCCTATTCTCATTCCGATAATCATTGCCACACGCATTTTAGCCTGCTTTTATTCCGATTATCATTGCCATATGAATTCTAGCCTACTCTTATTCCGATAATCATTGCCATACGCATTCCAGCCTACTCTTATTCCGATAATCATTGCCATACGCATTCCAGCCTACTCTCATTCCGATAATCATAGCCATGCGCATTTTAGCCTGCGTTTATTCCGATTATCATTGCCATATGCATCCTAGCCTACTCTTATTCCGATAATCATTGGTATACGCATTCCAGCCTACTCTTATTCCGATAATCATTGCCATACGCATTCCAGCCTACTCTTATTCCGATAATCATTGCCATACGCATTCCAGCCTACTCTTATTCCGATAATCATTGCCATACGCATTCCAGCCTACTCTTATTCCGATAATCATTGCCATACGCATTCCAGCCTACTCTTATTCCGATAATCATTGGTATACGCATTCCAGCCTACTCTTATTCCGATAATCATTGCCATACGCATTCCAGCCTACTCTCAGTCCGATAATCATTGCCATACGCATTCCAGCCTATTCTCATTCCGATAATCATTGCCATACGCATTCCAGCCTATTCTCATTCCGATAATCATTCCCATACGCATTCTAGCCTATTCTCATTCCGATAATCATTGCCATACCCATTCCAGCCTATTCTCATTCCGATAATCATTGCCATACGCATTCCAGCCTATTCTCATTCCGATAATCATTGCCATACGCATTCCAGCCTACTCTCAGTCCGATAATCATTGTCATACGCATTCCAGCCTATTCTCAGTTCGATAATCATTGCCATACGCATTCCAGCCTATTCTCATTCCGATAATCATTGCCATACGCATTCCAGCCTATTCTCAGTCCGATAATCATTGGCATACGCATTCCAGCCTACTCTTATTCCGATAATCATTGCCATACGCATTCCAGCCTACTCTCAGTCCGATAATCATTGGCATACGCATTCCAGCCTACTCTTATTCCGATAATCATTGCCATACGCATTCCAGCCTACTCTCAGTCCGATAATCATTGGCATACGCATTCCAGCCTACTCTCATTCCAATAATCATTGCCATACGCATTCCAGCCTACTCGCATTCCGATAATCATTGCCATAAGCATTCCAGTCTCAATAGAACCGAGTCTATCTTTAAAAAGAGATATGCTTGAAAAACTTCATTTTTGCCTGCACCATGCAAGCAAGTAAACAACGGAGCTGGAATGGGAATTTCTTTGTTTTCAAATGACAAATTAAAAAAAAAATGGATATATTCTGAACGCTTCTAATCTTTTCTTTACGCTTTTTCATGGTATAAAAATCTAGGGTTAACTATTCAATCATTTAAAAGTTGGGTTTCACTTTCTTGACTGCATAAAACTGTGATTCTTTTAATTCCTAAAACACTGTAAAAATCATTACATAATATAGATCTAGTGAATTATTAACTATATAAAAATTTACTTCTGTATAAAATAAAGATTTGAAAAGAATTAAACTGAATAACTTTCATTGGTTTCCATCATCAGAAAGTTATCTTTGCATAAAATCCAAAAATAATGACACCATTCCTAACATATAGGAAACTCTATAACGAGATGTTTAAATCTTCATGTCATATAATAAGAATTATATGAAGTACAAAAAATGAGTTGTTTTAACAATTCTATTTAGTGCCATTGCATGTAATAGTGTGATGCATTATGTACAACTGTTGCATTTCCGTTTACGTTTCATACAATAACCTTTCACATTACATTCATTTAATTTCATACTCAGTGGCAGCCATTTCTTCATGCATCTTTAAGAAAGTTTACAACGTTTCCAGCAGTATGAATTTACTGGATACTCGGCCACTTGTACTGACTGCACAACTTTTCAATTAAATTTTCGGAAAACCAGGTAATTGGTTACATACCACTAAGGTTAATTACTTTTTTTTATCATAAAAAAATGTGATTTTTTTTTTCCTGCATAATTAGAATTCTTCCGTGAGTTTGAACTTTTGCGGCCCAGTATATCTTTGTGGCCCATTATATCTTTGTGGCCCAGTATATCTTTGCGGTCCAGTATATCTTCGTCCATACCTTCCGAAACGTTACATCGAGTTAACTACAAGTTTTGAGGTAGATCATTCAAGCTATGAAGAATAAAGATAAACAAGATATAACCCATTGCATAACGAAGCTAATAGATACTTTAACAACTGAGTAACATGTTAAAAGGTTGCTCTGTTTTATACAGTGATGGCAAAGATTGATATTTGAGAAGCTATCATTTTGTTATTTACATATTTCAACTATTGATTAAAAAGTTTAATAAAAACTAGATTGCATGGTCGATATATATAAAAACAATATATGACGTATGTAGAACTTTGCAATTATCTTCTGGAGTAGATTTTATAACAATGACTTCCTTCCCATTTTATTTGTTCCCATTATTATTTCAACTTGCTAAGCTATAAACCTAGTTGGAAAAGCAGGATGCTATGAGCCCAGGGGCTCCCAACTGGGAAAATAGCCCAGTGAGGAAAGGAAACAAGGAAAAATTTAATATTTTAAGAATCCTTAGAAAATTCAACTGGGATGTTCCTACTTTTCCCTTCATATAGACTATAATTAAACAATTTATATTCTTGGACTGTCATTTACGCAATGGCGAATAATAGCTTTACCACATACTATATTTTGCGTTTGCGTAAAATATTAGTTTTTTTTAATAATCTTGATAAAATTTTTTTTTTCGGAGTCTGTTCCTTCGAAACTTCTTTCTCATTAGGGCAATCTTTTATAAATTCATATTATGGAAATGGTAGAATTATGGAGTTGCGTCTCCATGTGAATAATGGCATATATCACTTACAAGATACTTTACAATTACATAGATCTCACGTACAGCTTGAGTATTAGTGCTTAGCATAACATTAATTCAAGATTAATTTCACTTTTGAAATTCGAGTCGTCTGTATCGTGATTCCCATAAACATATCAGGTAATTCCATTAGGGGGAATTAAAAAAAAAAAAAAAAAAAAAAAAAAAAAAAAAAAAAAAAAAAAAAGCAAACCAGTTTGAATCGGCAAAACTAATTAAAAATTTCCTTTAGTCGATCTGATTTCAAACCAGATTTTCAATCAGTCTTTTTTAAAAAAAAGCCCATTTCTATTATTAATAAAAAATAAACATTCCAAGTTTTAAAACTCTTCATTTATATCCTAAATAAAAAGTAAATATTCCACGTTTTAAAACTCAATTTCTACTCTAAATAAAAAGTAAATATTCCATGTTTAAAAACTCTCAATTCATATCCTAAATAAAAAGTAAATATTCCCTGTTTAAAAACTCTCAATTTATATCCTAAATAAAATTTAAATATTCCAAGTTTTAAAACTCTTAATTCATATACTAAGTAAAAAGTAAATATTCCATGTTTTAAAACTCTCAATTTCTAATCTAAATAAAAAGTAAATATTCCAAGTGGTAAAACTCAATTTATATCCTAAATAAAAAGTAAATATTCCATGTTTTAAAACTCTCAATTTCTATCCTAAATAAAAAGTAAATATTCCATGTTTAAAAACACTCAATTTATATCCTAAATAATATGTAAATATTCCAAGTTTTAAAACTCTCAATTTCTATCCTAAATAAAAAGTAAATATTCCATGTTTAAAAACACTCAATTTATAACCTAAATAAGATGTAAATATTCCAAGTTTTAAAACTCTCAATTTATATCCTAAATAAAAAGTAAATATTCCATGTTTAAAAACTATTCATGAACATTCTTTCTCAACGTAATAAACAATTTGCGTTAAAAATAATGACCCTCACGCAATCACACCAATATTTGTGTACATTTACATAAACAGTTGCATATAAACATGTGTCTCATCTGTTTCCTTTAGGTTCCAGCATCGAGTCGTGATACGCCTTCGACAGGTGTTTCTTACGAGACGGGAAGGAGTCTTAAGATTGACGGACGATGGCTGCTGTTGATTTCCTAAGTAGATTATCTGTCTTCAACAGGAGGTCATCTAATGTCTGCTCTGTTTTAGGAGGGTGTTTGAATCACAGACGGGAAAGGAAGAATCTTGACGGTAGAAGAACATCTCCTCCTGTCCATTTTAAAAGGTTAAAGTTGTCTGGTTTCAGTTCCAGTTTCGTCAGAATAAATACTCACCAGAACGTCAGCCGGGCGAGCCCAATCCCCTACTGTGGTGCTCAACCACAGCAGGGGCCTCCCTCATTAAACAGCTTAAACTCACGGTCCAGGGCTGGGATCGATCTGCTGCCCTGCGAAGGCTAGGCGAACACTTTACTACTGTACTAGCCATTTTACAACGGGATGATTATAGCTGTGGATGGTTGTATGGCTGAAGATAGTCGCTTATAATTTTCTGTTACCTCGAATGATGACAAACGAGACAGAAGGGAGACTAGACAGTCGTCGGACGCCTGCTTCTGTCAATTTTCAGGTGGGAGATCTCCCTTGTATCTGTCTTTTAGGAGGATGGATTATGAATATTCTTCTTTGATCTAAAATAGGATGGCATCTTAGAACTGACAGATTTCTATTCCTGTTTACATTCGAGTGTATCCTTCTATGAGAAGAAGCTCTTAAGAACCTACATATATCCGAGTGTATCCTTCTATGACACGAAGCTCCTTACTGTTTAGGAGAGAGCTCGAATCTCGAGGGTCATCCTTTACTGTCTCTGGGAGTACAATGTTTACATTTGTGAATGGAGAGAGAGGCCTCTTCTGTCTGATCCTATGAGGCTGAAAGCTTCCTTCTGGTGGTCAATAAGTAGTCTGTTCTGTCTGTCTTTAACGATGCACACCAAGGCAAGGAGAGTCATCTGACGATCGACATTCACATCGGTCTCTTATAAAAGATTTTTTTTTTTTGGTTAAAATCGAATGTTTACATCTGCGACAGGAGGGATATCGACGATCGACGGACGTCCGCTGCCGTCGGCTTTCTTTCGACCACCATGAACTCGACCTCGGGTCTCGATCTACTGACCCAACAGCTGGCGATGAGACGGGCGGCCTCTTCGTGGCTGTGACCTGTCAAATAAAGAAACACATCTTAGGAAAACAAACAAAACCTGTGACCTGTCAAATAAAGAAACACATTTAGGAAAACAACACACAAAACCTGTGACCTGTCAAATAAAGAAACACATTTAGGAAAACAACACACAAAACCTCTGACCTGTCAAATAAAGAAACACATCTTAGGAAAACAAACAAAACCTGTCAATTATATAAAACATTTTAGATAATTGGTGACACCGAAAAACAACACAAACACATGAATTCACATACAGTTACATGTGTACACAAATATATTACGATCGGTAACATTGAAATGTTTGCTAAACTGTTTTTGGGTGACTACCAAGGGGAAAAAAAAAAACATTTCGGGACATTGGGCTCACTTATCTCATCCCAAAATATTTTTATGATATTCAAGTAAATAGATTAATATCTGGATCACGCTTCTTTGAAGGGCCTTAGCAATTCAGCTGTAAGTATTTTGTCACAAATTACACACCGAGGCTTCAATACACCTTTATCAGTAATGCTTGCAAACCCAAAAGTCAGGTACTAGTCAAAATACACAAGATTTAAAATCACAGATTTCCATACATAATCCATAGCTTATGCCTTATCCTTTTGTTAAGTGAAAATTTTCTGTTACCTTGATACCTCTCCATGTTTTGTTTTATAGCAAGCATACAGAATTATATATCTGGCGACAAAACATTGTAGAATCATGAATTGACTTATGAGTTCCCTCCACAGGCTGCTTACCCTCTCAACCCTTTCGGTTTTATCTGGACATAGCATCAGCTTATGGTCCCCTATTATTATTATTATTATTATTATTATTATTATTATTATTATTATTTGCTAAGGTACAACCCTAGTTGGAAAAGCAGGATGCTATAAGCCCAGGGGCTCCAACAGGGAAAATAGCCCAGTTAGGAAAGGAAAAAAAGGAAAAATAAAATATTTTAAGAAAAGTAACATTAAAATAAATAACTCCTATATAAACTATATAAACTTTAACAAAACAAGAGGAAGAAAAATTAGATAGAATAGTGTGCCCGAGTGTACCCTCAAGCAAGAGAACCCTACATTTTGCTATATGGCCCCCAAGGGGAAATGGCTCCCATTTTGGTAACCACTGCTTTAAACTCTATAACCCCCAACGGAATGTCCCCCCGGTTCCTCACAAATCCCCAACTCACCACCGAGCTTCTCCCGATTCCTCACAAATCCCCAACTCACCATCGAGCTTCTCCCGATTCCTCACAAATCCCCAACTCACCATCGAGCTTCTCCCGATTCCTCACAAATCCCCAACTCACCATCGAGCTTCTCCCGATTCCTCACAAATCCCCAACTCACCATCGAGCTTCTCCCGATTCCTCACAAATCCCCAACTCACCATCGAGCTTCTCCCGATTCCTCACAAATCCCCAACTCACC